>NC_057814.1:218949098-218958518 GCF_018294505.1 Triticum aestivum
ATTCGCTCCGCCAAAGCCGCCCTCCCCGCCGTGCCGATACGTCGGCGCCGCGGTTCGACGATCCTCTCGCTCCCACAGTACGCTCTCGTAGACTGTCGTCCTCTAGCAGCGCCGCCACCTCTGGCTACGTTCTTGTGGAGGCGCACGGCGGTCAGCGCCGCCACCGCTGGCGATGTTCGTGTGGAGACGCACGTCAGTCAGCTTCTCCCACGGTACGCGCATTCTAGACTGAGGCCCCGTTCATGTCGGTGTAGTGCTGAATGTTAGCTGATAGACGTTGTTAATCTCACTGTTTGCCGAAGTAGTTTACTGTCAATATGCGCTGCTTAAGAAGCTTCCTTGCCCTGTTCTGCACTCAATCTGCTTAGCTGAGATGGCATGCCAAGGCCGATTAGTTGCTAAAATATCCTGCCATATATTTATTGTGACGTAGATTGCCATGGTCTAGTAGCCAATCTGTTAGGTGAAATAGCTCTACACCATTCTATACTCGATCTTTGTTGCTGCGATGGCCTTCGATAGTTCGATGGCTGTGTGCTCGGCCTCATTGACTGCTGAAACAGCCTGCCATAATTTGGCACTCAAATCTGTTTGCTGAATTAGCTTTACATATATTTCGTTACTTAGATCTGCTCATCCAAATATCTTGCCATAGCTTTAGACATCGACCTAGGTATCTTTTTTCTGGACTTCATAAAAAAGCATATATGTTTTTCCTGTAATATCTAGTAGAAGAACTAATTTGTATGTCTAACAGATGGACAGGACTTGGATAACTTCTGCTCGAAGATTCTCCGCTGCATATGTCGAGGGGGTTGAAAACTTCATGGACTCTATCAGAGCTGAGTACGGTGGTCCGAAATCAGATGTGCTCTGCCTGTGTAGCAGTTGTATGAATTCAGTTACAAGACCCCAGTCAACTGTGCAAAATCATCTACACTTGTATGGGATGTCGGTTACATATACTAGGTGGGTTCATCATGGTGAAGCTGTGAACGTCAATGTTATTGACTACGTGGAAGCAGCAGATCACCATCTTGATCTGCCTGATGCTCAGGTGGAAGAGGAGGAGGAGGTGGTGGTGGCGGAGCCAGTGAGTTTGACCAACATTGAAACAATGCTACGAAATGCTCGTGCATTCCATGAACTTTCACCTGCAGAAGAAAAATGGTGGGCCCGCATGTTGGAACAATGCAACGTTGCTGTCACCCCAGGAAATAAGCTGTCAGTATTCTCAGCTATGGTCACCTTTCTTCAGGTGAAGACATCCGAGCGGATGACCAACAAATCATTCGATGCGATGTTGGCTACTTTCCACGAATCTTTCCCAGATGCGTCTGAGCTGCCACACACCTACAGTAAAATGAAGAATTTCCTTCGTGCAGTTGGAATTGGATATGATATGATCCATGTTTGTAAGAATAATTGTGTTCTGTTCCGAAAGGATTATGCCAACTTAAGTGAATGCCCGAAATGCAAATCATCAAGATGGAAAGATGGCGATGCTGTGAAGAGGATTCCTCATAATGTTCTGAGACATTTTCCAATTATACCAAGATTGCAGAGGTTGTTTCATGATGCTGAAACAAGAGAGGATTTACTGTGGCATTCTAGGAACCAGGAGTACAGAGATCAGAATGTAATGAGCCATCCATCTCATGGTAGTGAGTGGAAAAGCTTCAATGATAAACACAAAGAGTTTGCTGCTGACCCGAGACACATTAGACTTGGCTTAGCTTCAGATGGATTTAACCCATTTGGCCACCAGAGCGCCACATATAGCATGTGGCTAGTGCTTGTTATCCCTTACAACATGCCTCCAAATGTCTGCACCAAAGAATCAAACTACATGATGGCCTTGCTCATCCCAGGTCCAAAAAGTCCTGGAAAGGATTTTGATTTGTTCATGGAGCCTCTTGTGGAGGAACTTCAACAGCTATGGAAGGGTGTTCTCACTCGAGACCTATATAGCAGCCCACCAGCTAATTTCTTTCTACGTGCTGTTATAATTTGGTGCATCCATGATTATCCGGCTTTGGGCACTATGTCAGGGCGAACGACACATGGTTACAATGCATGTGTTCGCTGTGACAGGAATCCGCTGTCATACGCAATACTTAGCAAGATCTATTACATTGGACACCGCCGTTTCCTTGCCAAGGACAAGCCGCATCCTAGAAAATACCGAACACATGTGTTCAATGCAAAGCATGAAAACTGTGATGCGCCAAAGAGGCTCACCGCCGATGAGTTGCAAGTGGAATTAGAGAAGGTCAGGCATATTACACCAGGAAACCATCCTGGTAATGGTAGCGGGAAAAGGAAGCGTGGCAGGGTAGAAGAGAGATTATTGTTTACCCGCAGGTCCACTTTGTGGGACTTGGAGTATTGGAAAGATTTGGATCTGCGGCATAATCTTGATGTGATGCACATCGAGAAAAATATATGTGACAGCATTATCGGCACACTTCTTAATATTGAAGGCAAGACGAAAGATACCTTAAAATCTAGGATTGATTTGACACACCTGGGTATCAGAAAGGATTTGCAGGTGCAAGATGAAGGTAAACCATGGGATATGGCACCAGCTGTGTATGTCTTGGACAAGGTAAAAAGAAAAGAATTCTGCGAGGTCCTGCCACGTGTGAGATTCCCACATGGATTTGCTTCCAACCCTGAAAGGAGAGTCAGTGCAGATGGAAACAAGGTACAAGGGTTGAAAACTCATGACTGCCACGTCCTACTTCAAAGGGTTTTACCTGTTATCCTTAGAGGATTGGGCCGCCCTGACTTATACAGAGCAGTTGCAGAGTTGGGACAATTCTTCAGGGAACTCTGCAGTAGGAATATCAGGATAGATGCTTTGGAGCGTCTTAGAGACAAGATACCAACTATCCTATGCGACCTTGAGAAGATATATCCTCCAGCCTTCTTTGATGTGATGGTGCATTTGGCTGTTCATCTACCTGATGAGGCACTACTTAGAGGTCTAGTACAGTATGGCTGGATGTACCCTATTGAAAGGCGGCTAGGCACTTTCAAGGGCTATGTTAGGAACAGAGCTAGACCCGAGGGTTCCATTGCAGAGGCCTACATTGCTACAGAAGCGTTGACATTCTGCTCAAAATACATTGAAACAGCTGATCAGCTTAGCAAAGAGGTGGGTGAAGACAATCCCGGGCTCAATGTTTTCGATTATTCTGTTCGAGTTACAGGGAAGAGTCGACAAGAGGACAAACCTAAAGATTTGGACAAAATGGTTTGGTATGTGTTGACTAACTGTCCTGAGATACTACCTTATATCAAGTAAGTGCAGTACTGCAGCTTATACATCGTAATCTACTAAACTTGCAGCACATTCTTATATATTTAGATGTTTGACGCGATCACTATGTTGTGCAACATCTACAAAGAGGAGTTACTGCCGCAAAATCCAAGAAACATTGACAAACTGGTTATGGCAGGATTTGCGAAATGGTTCAAGAACCATGTAAGCTTTTGAAGTGCACTGTCAGTTTTTTAATATATTGAGTACATAAGATGATCAGCTTTTCTATTTTCTAACCATAGGTTAAGAAGATGCGGGAGGATGGGCAGGCAGTTGATGATGCCCTTTACTCACTAGCAATGGGTCCTGATACTCGGGTAAGACATTATGAATCTTGCGTTGTTGGAGATGTGCGCTACAACACCCTTGCACGAGACGAAGGCAGGAAGACACAAAACAGTGCCATCATGAGCACAGATACGTATGACAAAGAGACAACTGAAATGTATGCTAACATAACAGACATTGTTCAGTTGCAGTATATCTCCAGTTTTGAGGATCATCGGTGTGTGGTTCTGTTGTGCTGTCGTTGGTATAACCTGTTTTCCAGGATCGCAAAACCCAGAGCTGATGATTATTTCAAATCCATCAATGTCAAGGCGGCGTACCAGACCAATGAGCCTTTTATTTTGGCAAATCAAGCAACACAAATATTTTTCTTGGAAGACACATTTGCACGTAGCGATGACTAGAGAGTATTGCAAAGGTTTGAGCAGAGGAATTCGTTTAATGAAGTTGCACAACAAGATGATGCTTACACTGCTCCTGATGTACAAGATAACACAGATGTTCCTAATATCTTTGTGAACCATCACGTCAATGACGTCGGCGAAAAGATTGTCTGTCGTGCTGTGGACATACAAGAGTTGATCAAGAAGAAGCCAACGTTCGAGGACGTTGAGGACGAAGAAGAAGATGACACCGTGGGGAATTACGATTCAGACTGATACACATGGCGAAGATGTTGACGCTGCTGCTGCGGATGATGATTACATTGCTTTTGTCGTATTTGCCTGTCAGAAGACGTTTTTTATCTACTATGTGAAATTGTGTTTGCTATGACAACTGGAACCTGATGAACATGTTGTTTAGTATTTTGCTGTGAGAACATCACTTATTATGTATGCTGATTTATGTTTGGTGATTGTATGACAACTAAAACATGATGACATTGTTGTTTAGTTGTACTCATATTTGGCTGTGAAACTTGAATTTGATGACATAGTTTGCTGTTGAACTGCAATTTGCTCAACGTCTTCGAATGAGAACAAAGCTGACCCGATAGGGCCTCTGCTATTTATTTATTTATATGAGAAAAAGGGGATACCCCCTGATTTCCGGTAATAGAAATCATTAGATGTTCACAACACTACGCCCAGCCTGCTACACCGGTTTCATCATTACTAGTTTCAGCAAAGTGCTCATGTCGTAGCCACTGAATACATCACGAGTGCTACATACACTACAAATAAAGAGACAATCATCCTACAGAGCACATCGATTTTGCCCATTATCTTCACAAGCTCTTTCATCTCTATCATTGCTGTCAAGGCCGTTCATCAGTTGTTGCTTGGCCATGATCAGAGGAACTGCATCTTTAACCTTCTGCTCTGCATCTTCCTCTTCTGCCGTTCCTTCAGTTACTTGTCCAACACCCCAACCTGCTGGTATTGGGATTCCTTGGCTAACCAAATAATCAGCGTAGTTGCATTCCCCCACATCAGCAACTTCCCAGAAATACAAATCACACGAATCTTCCCTTTTCTGCACGAATCAAATTGGAAGATCATCAACCAAACTATTAAAAAAATCAGCAACTGAAAGCAGCAGAACAACACTTAAACATATTATTACCCCATGATTCGGGCATTTGTAGAAGACTCGGCCAGGGTTGCGGATTGTGGTTGAGACGCGACGGATGACTCTGCGTGATTTGCAGCAGTGGCACCACACCAATGGCAGCGGGTTGCGATGAGCAATCGGCTGCGGTGTGCGTGCTGGCGGGGGTGTGATGAGACCCACAGGTGATGGTACGGGTGGCGACTTGGCGCATATCTGGTTGTTGCCTGCTGAAGAGCAGGTGCACGAGCAGCCAGCGGACATGGTTGCTGCGGCCAGAGCTTCTGATGCTAGGCAGAGTAAGTAGAGAAGAGGAGAAGCGAATGTTGGATATGTCAGTTTCATTACTTGCAGAGTAGCATAGCACCATATATAGTCATAGTCTAGGTTTGGATTCGAACCAGCTACAGGAGGGACCTCCTTGTTTTGTGAAAAAATTTATTTCTCCACCTGACAGCTGGGAACCACCGGCTGTATCTTCGCACGGAAGGAAGTGCCTCCTTGTTTTGCGAAAAAAATTATTCATCCCGTTGACAGCTGGGACCCGTCAGATTTGGTGACTGACTTGTGGGCCTACTAAGCGGACGTGTACGCACGGCTTTGTCAACTTAATCAACAAATGATTCTAGCAGCTGGACCATTGGATGTTAATCCAACAGCCGTGCTCCTTCTTCAACCTCTGTTCTTGCTCCTGTCTCCCGTGGGCGGCACCGCGGCTGTGCTGCCGCGCACCCGAACCAGTGAAGTTTCTCACTCCTCTCCATCTGCGACTCCACTGCCCCGTCTTCCCCATCTCCGGGTCGTTCCAGTCTGGGTGCGCTCGGCACGGTGTGGTCAACATGGTCAACAACCGAGAGTCATCGGAAGATGACTGTACGTGAGAGGCTGACAGTGGGGACGCACCACGCCCATGGACGCATGCATGCAACAGAACGCGGCGAGGTCAACGTGGTCAAGGAACGACTTCCATCGGAAGTATATTGTACGTGGGGAGTCTCAGCTGGGTCCACAGCCGCAGCAAGTAAGTGCCTCCTTATTACGCGGAAAATAATGATTCCTCCAACTGACACCAGGGACCCACTGGATGGGCCACCGTATTTTGTGAAAAAAACGTTTGCCCCCTGACTGCTGGGACCCACCTGACGGGCCACCGTATTTCGCGAAAAAATGTTCGCCCCGCTGTCAGCTCGGACCCACCGGAAGTGCCTCCTTATTACGCACAAAAAAAATGAATACTCCCCCGGCTAGCTGGGACCCACCTTGGTGGGAGGCTGACTTGTGGGCCTACTAAGTTGACGGGGACGAAGGGCTTTGTCAACTTAGTCAATATGAACGATTCTAGCTCCAGTGACCGTACGATGTCCGTCCAACGGCCGTAGTGCTTCTTCAACCTCTGGTCTTCTTGCTCCAGCCGCCCAAAGCAGCTCCGGTCGTGCCGCATGCTCCTGCCTCCCATGGCCGGCTGTGCTGCCGCGGAGGCCTCACCGCCCCCTACTATTCCCACCGCTGGCCAGGCCCTGCGGCGACGGCAGCCTCACACCGCAGCCGAACCAGTGAACCCTCGTACTCCTCTCCGCGCGGGCTTCCACTGCCGCGTCTTCCCCGGCTCCGCGTCATCCCCTTCCTAGGCCTCGCCGTCGTCCACCACCGTGGTGCTCTCCGCGCGGCGTGGTCAACGTGGTCAAGGAACGACTTCCATCGGAAGAGTACTATACGTGGAGAGGCTGACAGCTGGGTCCACGGCCAGGGCCCAGTTTTTTTGTGATTTGCCAGGTAAGTCGCTTTGTCAGGCCTGTTGGGCTGCAAATCTTTCAAGACGAGGAGAGCTTTCATTCGGCTGGCCGAGAAAATGGCCCATCAGTAATGAGAAATGGGCTGTACATTTTTAAAACACATCAAACCGGCAATTAGTTTCAAATATCTTTTTTTTTCATTTTGAGATTTTAAATTACATTAATTTTTATGCGTGGAGAATTTGTTGGATTTTATATTAATATACATTTATTTTTAAAATCAGTTTGAATGTGAGTCAAAATTTCGGGATTAAAAACAGTTCGGATCGCACTGAAATATGCAAAATTTCGTATAATTTTTTAACCGTGGCCACAATATGGGCTGTAATGCTAACAAAAAGAATATGGGCTCCAAAAAAAACCTTAATAATTAGCAAATGGGCTGTAAATTATTAGAAATAATGGCAGATGGGCTGTATGCTGTTTTCCACAGATTTGAGGCTTTCCTAAAAAAAGGTTGATGCACAAGGAGTGACTGTTGGATGGCCATCCAACGGCCGTCGTGCTTCTTCAATCTCTGCTCTTCCTGCTCCAGCCGCTCAAACAAGCGCCAACGGGACTGCCTGCTCCCTCCTTCCCACGGCCGGCTCTGCTGCCGCGCAGGCCTCACCGCCCGACCGTACTCCCACCGCTGGCCTCGCCATCCCTCTACTCACCCACACATGCTGTTATTCTCCGGCGATGGCAGACGAACCAGTAAACCCTCGTACAGTCGTACTCCCCTCCGCGTGGGAAACAACTGCCGAGTCTTCCCTGCCTCCGTGTCATTCCCTTCCTAGGCCTCGCCGTCATCCACCGCCCTGGTGCTCTCGGCGCGGCCTGGTCAACGTGGTCAACGACCGACATGCATCTGAAGTGGACTGTACGTGGAGAGGCCGACAACTGGGTCCACGGCCGCACGCGAGGAAATGCCTCCTTATTACGCGCAAAATAATGATTCCTCCACCTGACATCAGGGACCCACCGAAAGGGCCTCTGTATTTCGCGAAAAAAACGTTACCGCCGCTGACAGCTCGGACCCACCAGCTATATCTTCGCACGCAAGGAAGTGCCTCCTTATTATGCACAAAAAAATGAATACTCCCCCTGTTAGCTAGGACCCAGTATAGTGGCAGGCTGACTTGTGGGCCTACTAAGTTGACAGGGACGGAGGGCTTTGTCAACCTAGTCAATATGCACGATTCTAGCTCCAGTGACCGTACGATGTCCATCCAACGGCCGTAGTGCTTCTTCAGCCTCTGGTCTTCTTGCTCCAGCCGCCCAAACCAGCGCCGGTCGTGCCTCGTGCTCCTGCCTCCCGTGGCCGGCTGCGATGCGGCGGAGGCCTCACCGCCCCCTACTACTCCCACCGCTGGCCAGGCCATCCCTCTACTCACCCACACCCCTTGTTATTCTGCGGCGACGGCAGCCTCACACCGCAGCGAACCAGTGAACCCTCGTACTCCTCTACGCGTGGGCATCCACTGCCGTGTCTTCTCCGGCTCCGCGTCGTCCCCTTCCTAGGCCTCGCCGTCGTCCACCGCCCTGGTGCTCTCGGCGCGGCGTGGTCAACGTGGTCAAGGAACGGCTTCCATCGGACGTGGACTGTACGTGGAGAGGCTGACAGGTGGGTCCACAGCCGCAGCAAGGAAGTGCCTCCTTATTACGTGCAAAATAATTATTCCTCCACTTGACAGCGGGGACCCACCGGACGGGCCACCGTATTTTGCGAAAAAATGTTTGCCCCTGACAGCTGGGACCCACCAGCTACATCTTCGCACGCAAGGAAGTGCGTCCGGGCAAAAAAAAAACGATTCGCCCCCCTGACTGCTGGGACCCACCAGCTACATCTGCGCAGGCAAGGAAGTGCTTGACAGTCGGGACCCACCTGGTCGAAGCGTACGTAGCGTTGTCATTCTGGTCGCGAACGTGTACGTACATATATACTGGTGGATGTAGAGGCGCACACGTGTCGTAGTAGAGGCGCGTACGTGTCTAGTAGAGGCGCGCACGTAGCATGTACACGTACGTACAGCGGCCAAGGTGCAAGAAAGAAAATACGGCCACATATGTGTACATACGGGCGGGGTCTCGAACGCCTACTCGCGCATACGTACGGCCAGGGCTCATGTACATGGCTGGGTCGGAACGGAGAAACATCGTCGTCGTGTTCATGGGGAGGCAACGGAATGCGTCGTGTTCATGGGGAGGCAACGGAATGCGTCCTGTTCATGGGGAGGGGTGTGGAGTACCCTAAAACGGAGGAAACGGACCTCCTACGGTCGAAACGGGGGTCCTGTTGATCGGGAGGAGTGTGGCGTATCGCAAAACGGAGGAAACGGACCTCCTACGGTCGAAACGGGGGTCCTGTTGATCGGGATGGGTGTGGCGTACCGCAAAACGGAGGAAACAGACCTCCTATGGTCGAAACGGGGGTCCTGTTGATCGGGAGGGGTGTGGCGTACCGCAAAACGGATGAAA
>NC_057814.1:219258772-219338538 GCF_018294505.1 Triticum aestivum
TCGTATCTACTTCTCCAAACACTTTTGCTCTTGTTTTGGACTCTAATTTGCATGATTTGAATGAAACTAACCTGGACTGACGCTGTTTTCAGCAGAACTACCATGGTGTTGTTCTTGTGCAGAAATAAAAGTTCTCGGAATTGGACAAAACTTTTTGGAGATTTTTGTGGAATATATGAGGAATATTGGAACCAAGGCCCACTGGAGGGGGGGGCACCCTGTGCCCACAAGGCACCGGGTGCGCCTACCCCCCCCCCCCCAGGCGCGCCCTGGTGGGTTGTGGGGCCCTCGTGGCTCCGCTGACCCTAATCTAGATACTATAAATTCCTATTTCTCGATAAAAAGAGGAGAGAAAGTTTCATCGCGTTTCACGATATGGAGCTGCCGCCACCTCCTGTTCTTCATCGGGAGGCCAGATCTGGAGTCTGTTCTGGGCTCCAGAGAGAGGGATTCGCCGTCATCATCATCACCAACCATCCTCCATGTGGCACCCCGGCTCAGAGAAACCGGAACGCCCCGTATTCCAGCCCAGAGATCGAGGAGAAGTCTTCTGGAATACGGCACTGCTTAGCATAGAACAAACCAGCTTTCTATTGTTACACGAATATGAATACAAGGTCTCTGATATTACAATGAATAACATCGGCACGGCGACACTACGCCATCCTCAGTTGCTCTATGCAAGCAGCAGAACAACTCGAAGCAGCGGAATAACTCTAGCAGCGGAACAACGACGACGGTGGTGAACTCCACTCCGTAGGGACTCTGGCTGGAACGCTTATCCTAGCTCGCACGAACGGAAACCACGACAAGCAATCAAGCAATCACGGCATGACCTGCAAACTGGCACGATACGCCAGGTCAGTACATTGAATGTACTTGCAAGCTCACAATAACCAGAAGCATTCAAGATAAACAACAGCATGGCAATTACAGGTTAAGCAGGAATTATCATGAGATCATCAGTATAACATGGCATGAACAACATGAACATGATACAGCTAGAACAATATGAGCATGGCATGAGCATATAAATCTGACGATACTAGCATACAACATGATGACACTATATGCACCACTTATACTGCTCGAGTTACCTCGTAACCATCACATGCGTCACTTACCAACCTCGGACATCACACGATCATCTCAGGATCAAATCAAGCTTGGTATAAACAATACCGTAGTAATCATTAAATGACCACAAGGAGCTTGATCTTTACCCATGATTTTCGCACAACATCACGAATATCCAACAACTCGATATCCTTGATACCACGGTGATCATTCACGGATCATAAAACGGAGCCACTCTTGGCTCAACGGGTTACCTCGTAACCAAACGGTGATCGTTCACGGATCACATAACCAACTTATCTCATCATCGAACCGGGGTTGTTATTAAGCACATAATTATTATTAGTGTTGACCCATAGTGTGACCAACTACGAACTGGGCCCTTATCCGCGGGCGCGGCTATCGATGGATTTAATATACAATCTGCAGAGGTTAGTACACTGTACCCACACCACGGAACCCATGGCCTCGCACTCCCATTCGGGTGGACCAACGGCGTTCCGACAAAACCGTCCTACTGCCATGACACTCTCCCGGCCACTCTGAATCACTCCCCACTCGCCTAGTCCTGGGTGGCCCCGTGTCTACCAAAGACACCAACGGCCACTGGCGTGGCAAAACGGCCACCATCGTGGAAAAAAGGGTCCCAAACAGGGACAAATAGGTTATAACAACAACGGGAAAACAAGGTTATGTCTGCTAAACGGGGTAGGGTACCGCACACCCATAACCTTCCCTCATTGGAGGCACCGGCGAGAGGCACGACAATAGACCCAGTGTAGCGACCCGACCTCAGACGGTCAAGTCTCTGTGCTTAAGTGTCATCCCTGGATCGGTATGCTGACACACACAGTACTCGAGGATTTATAACAGAGGTAAATCACATGTACAAAATAACGTAAATACTATTACCTCAATCCAAATAGCGGAAGTAACAAGGTTGTGGATTCCCATCAACACCAACGACAAAGTTGAGTGTAGAAATCATAACCCTAACGTATCACTTACTCGTCGTAAGATTCCTGCAACATGAGACGTTGCAGCCACAAAGGGTCAGTACATTGAATGTACTGGCAAATTCACACCATAGGATAATGATGAATAATAACTATCACTATATGCATATTTGACTGGTGGAAAAGCTCTATGGTTAACATGTTTTTGTGAAAAGCAAATTTTTCCCTACTGCAAAGGAATAAATTTTATTTAACTATCATGGTGGTTGTTAAACATTGAGAAGGTACCTCCAACTCAATCCCAATTAAGAACGTGATTAAACCCATCAAATTTAAATTAAAGTAACATGATGAGATACACATGATAATCCAGGAACTAGATACTCAAGATGTCCATAACCGGGGACACGGCTAATCATGATTAGTTTGTACACTCTGCAGAGGTTTGCGCACTTTTCCCCACAAGACTCGATCTCCTCCGTTGGATTTCTCGCACTACTTGGTGTTTGAGAAACGGATGATCGAGACATAGTCTTTCAGAAGCATTTACTCTCTACTCCGGGCAGACCGTTACACCTACAATCCCCCTACATCTGCAAGTCCACCTCTTCAAGAGCTCACACAACTTACTCAACTATGCCAGAGCCCATAATGGCTTGTGGATGCACACGGAAGTTTCTAGCATGAATAATCTTATGATCCCTTTGAGTCTGGGTGGCGGTCCATAGGATGATCACACCGGTACTCCGGGATATCCAAAAATACAGGCAACACTGGGTTCTCCAGGTGCCTCAATCCACCCAGATGTGAATTAAAGTAGCCACCTTAAGTTGATCCATTAATTAACAATCTCACATCTCTCATGAAATACACTGAAACCCAATCCACGTCTACGGCATAGCATAGAAATATAAGCAAAACGTAGAAGTAACTCCCAATGGTTTGATAATAAACAGGGCAATAGGTACTACCTCATCTACTTCCCAAAACCCACATATTAAACAGTTCCTAACCATGCAATAGTTTGAGGGTTGATCTAATGCAATACAATTGGGTGGTAAAGAGGTATGATCAAAGTGTTACTTGCCTACAATGTTGATGAAGATGATTCACACTCATAACTCCTGATAGTTCTAGTCGTCACACTCCGTCAATCTATCGTAAGCAAGCAATAGTAACCACACATAAGCAATCACTCAAAAAATCGGAAAGAACGAAGAAAAAAATTCAGAAAACATCAAAATCAAGCAAATAGCTCTTGCGACATAAAACAATTTCTAACAGTACCAAAATTAAGTGAATTTGTCCTTATCAGAAAGTTTAGGTCAAGAGCTTCAATTAGCAAAAGGAATCAATTAAATCAGAGTTATAAAACTTGAGTTATGATCAAAAGAAGTTTGAATATGAATCTGTTTGAATTCAAATTTTAAAACTTTCAAAAATAAGTTTGAGTTGGATTACTGGATAGAGGGGATCATAACGAAGAAGTGGGCATTTGTTACATTGGATCTGGTTAAGCGAGTAAAAAGTAGTGATCGTTTGAAAATCAGGGACTGAACTGTGAATAAAATATTCACGGATATGTCCCTGGCCGAAAACTAAAATAAAAAGAAAAATCCTATCGAACGAACGTTCGCTACAGAACGCTAACGAACGAAAACCGTTCACTACAGAACCCTAACTAACGAACGCTCGCAAAATAATAAAAATCTAAATAATAAACCGATCTAAAAGAATAAACCGATCTATATAAAAAACTGAAGAAAAACCGGGGCGGTTTAAATTGGTTTATACCGGTTCGAGGGAAATAAACCAAAGGCGGCGGTTACTCCGGCGAGACGACGGCTCCGGCGATGAGCGGAAAAGTGCGGCGGCGGCGGCGTGACGCGAGGACGGCGGCGCGGCTCGGAAGGAGGAGCGGGCGAGGCGGCTCGCGGGGTATTTAAGGAAAGGCGAGGCGTGGAGGAGGGGGCGGGGCAAGGCGGCGGCGGGGCGTAGCCGAGCCGGACTCGGCGGCGTGCGGCGGTGGGAGTCGTCCCGCGCTCGGGGACGAGGCGGACGAGCAGCGTGGGCTGGGCCGTGGATTGGCCTGGGAGCTGGGCGGCCCAGTCGGCGAAGAGAGAGTTTTTTTTTACACATTTTTTTAAACACAGAGAAAATGAAAGAAAATGAAAATAAAGTAAAATATTATATAGGCATATAATATATGAAAATTTTCAGAAAAAGATTTTCTACAAGTTGAACATTTTTGTCAAGTCAAATAAAATCGAGAAAAATTCAAATAATTCAAAGGGTGCTACTGCCCTACTAAAATCCAATAAAAATCATTTTAAAAATACCAAAATGATTTCAAATTTATTTATCTCCAATTTTTCTGATGTAGGGAATCATGTTACCCTATTTTCCATATATTTTTATTTTGGAGAAAAATAATTTGAATAAAACCCAAATAACTCCAAATTGAAAATAATTTCAAAAGGACTTTGAATTTGATCCTTTGAAACTCCCAACTCATATTTCATATAATTTGAAGAAGTCATTTTATCTTCTCTCGTGAAAATCATTGAGTTGCATAAAGTTTCAGAATTGGAAATATTTTCAAATGAAATTCAAATATTTTCAACACCCCTTGTCATTTAAATAAATGGAAGAAGTCATGTCATCTTCTCTCCAGGGTTTTGTGTTGAAAAGCATTTGAATTCATGGAGATCATAAAAGCAAAATGAGAGTTTGGGAAAGTCCTTTTATTCCCTCTCATTTAACTATCAAAAAGTTTCGAAATTCACTCCGTTCACACAAGCAACCACACCACAATCAAACAATCAATCAAATCTATCTATTTATATAACACTCCAAAATTTAGAATTTTGGGATGTTACAAACTTACCACCCTTAAAATGAATCTCGTCCTCGAGATTCGGAGAGGCTAGAAAGAAATAGGTTAGGTTCGGGGTCTTCTCAAAATCCATCGATCATCACCGGGGTGTGGGGTGCTACCACCCTTAGAAGCATTGTTACGGTTCCATCAAAACTCATATACTCCATCCTTATCTTTGACAGTGTCAGTCTTCTCAGATTCTCAGAAAATTCCTTCTCTGGGCTCTTCCGGTAGTGGCATAATCTTTACCGCAACTCTTCTGTCCTTTCATTTTTGTAAGGTTATTCCGAGACTGGGTCTTATTAGCTGACGGGTCTGGCGCCCTTGCTAAACAACTATCAAATCTAATGGGGTCATCAATTTATGGTTTCTCCTGCGGGAAATGGGTCTGGGTTGATCCTCACAGTATAACCTACGGTTGGCACAGCTGCCTTGTACAAGGGAAAAATACTTATACCATTCAAAGGTTCAAACAAGGTTTTGATCATCGTCTCTCCACTATAGGTAAGTCACTCAGATTTACCATCCCGTATAGCAAAGCGAATAATAAGAGTAAGTCGGTATGGTGATCAATCCATCCCGCACCCAAATTATTACTTTGTATACGGTTTAGCGAATCTTGCATTCTAACACTCGGTCATCCTCACAAGCATTGCAGAATTTCTCTTGTCGACAAACCAAGTTCGGATAAATCCATAGATTCTGCAAGCCAAACAAACATCTATCCTTCCTTCACAACTCTCAGGTTCTGCGTTACTCCTATAAGATCGTCGGTGGGTAAGTTCGTAATCTCTTCCAGGGTTTTTCCTTCAGCAAGAATGTGCTTGCTTCTTGGCAGGTCCTGGGGCTTGTAGGTTATGGGCCCACCTCATCACTTGTAAACGTTGAACTCATCATTGGGGCAACTGATCCTTAATCCAACATCCAACTTCCTGGTATTCTTAAATCCATCCGGTTGTACTGTCTTCCTTCCTTCTATTGGCACCAAACTAAGATGTGATTACTCAAACTCATCATGGAGTTACAATTGCTCCATATTACCAACATCATACCGCCTTTATATCCAATAGTACTTCATCTCTTCATATTCTTGGGGTATCCAACATATCGAGATAAAACTTGTACTTATTTTGTCCGAAATCCACTTCGGGGAATAACATCATCTTTTCCAGGGATCCAGTGTCCTTACAGGGGAATGTCAGCCATCTCTGCATGGCACTTCTTCAACGGGGAAACATGAAACACATCATGAACTCCTGACAGTCCTTCGGGTAACTCCAACTTGTAGGCCACTTCTCTCATACGCTCCAAAACTCGGTATGGTCCTACAAATCTCGGGGCTAAATTTTCCTTAACTCCAAATCATTTAACTCCTCGCAGAGGTGGCACACGAAGATATGCTCTGTCTCCGATTTCATAGACTACCTCCTTGCATTTTGAGTCTGCATAACTCTTCTGCCTGGATTGAGCTACCTTCAGTCTATCTCGAATCAACTTAACCTTCTCTTCTGAATCCTTGATCACATTTGGTCCAAACAACTGACGGGCTCCAACTTCATCCCACATCAACGGTGTCTGGCTCCTTCTCCCATACAAAGCTTCAAAAGGGGTCATCTTCAAACTGGCTTGGTAACTGTTGTTGTATGAGAACTCCGCGTAAGGTAGATTATAATCCCTACTAGATCCATAATCTAGCGCACACGCTCTCAACATGTCCTCCAGAATCTGATTGACTCTCTTGGTCTATCCATCTGTCTGCGGATGAAAGGTTGTACTGAACTCTAGCCTAGTACCCAAAGTCTGGTGCAGCTGATTCCAAAACTTTGAGGTAAACTATGTTCCTCTATCTGATACGATGGTCCTCGGAACTCCATGCAGACATACGATTCTGGTCATATATATCTTGGCCAACTTCGCACTTGTATAGGTGGCTTTCACTTGGATAAAGTGAGCCACTTTGGTCAAGAGAATCAACTACTACCCAGATAGAATCATATCCCGATCGGGTTCTAGGAAATCCGGTAATGGAATCCATGCCAAGCTTATCCCACTTCCATTCGGGTATCCGCATAGGCTGTAGTAATCCGGCTGGCTTCTGATGCTCTGCCTTTACTCTCTGGCATACATCACCTACGACAACATACTCCGCAATATCCTTCTTCATACCAGTCCACCAGAAAACGCTCCTTCAAATCCAAATACATCTTGGTGTTTCCAGGGCGAATCGAGTATGGTGAGTCATGAGCCTCCTGAAGTATTAACTTCCTGATCTTTGCATTATTGGGCATGTATACACGGTCCTCGAACCATAAGGTGTCGTGCTCATCCATACGAAAACCTTTGGCCTTTCCTTTGCTCATCCTCACTTTTACCTCAGCAATCTCTTTGTCATCCTTCTGAGCTTCACGGATCTTTCCCAACAATGTAGACTGAACTTCCATTGCTGCAACAAAACCTTTGGGAACAATCTCCAACCGAAGTTCCCTGAGATCCTCGGCTAACTCCTTTGGTAATCCTCCGCTTATTAGGGTATTCATCCTTGTTCATTATGGTTGTGTCCTAGTTCCCCACAATGCTTGCATGCACCAGGTTTCTCCATATCATTTCCATAAGGCTTCAACTTCTGGGACACAAGCCGAGACTTTAGCAGAGTCAACTTAAATTCTTCCCAAGCGGTTACTCCTTGCCATCCATTGATGGTTTGGTACATCCTCTACCAGGTAGTGGCACCTCTTTCAAAACACTGAAGAGCATGCTGGGCCATATCTTTTCCGGCTATAGGGTTATTCTTCATGTGATCCTCCATGTTCTGAATCCATCGGTCCGTCTCCAATTGAATCATCGGTCCATAAAAAATATGGGTTCATCTCCATTCATCCTCTATTGGGTCCAGGGGTTTGGGGTGGGGTAAGAGAGATAGAGAGGGATACACACAATGCAAACAATAGTTTTGAAAAGACAGATTTTATTTTGTGGTTGTCGGAAAACATCAAACAAATGACAACTCACAATCGTCGCATCTAACGTAGGTATATAACGGGGGTTCTATCTTCTAAAGGTCCATAAATCTTCAAAGTCGCCAAACTCTTCAAGTCGTGTTCATGTCTCCGATGGCTTCTTCCGATCGTGCTTGTCCTTCTCAAGCTCTTTTGCCAGATTATCTCTGTTCACGCGAAGTCTCTCGTGATATCCTTCAATATTTTGGAGTTGCGTTCCAAACTTCTGGGTTTCAACATCCTTGGCATGAACCATGGTCCTACTGTCCTTCAATTCCTGATGAATCTCCGGTATCTCGAGGGTTTGCTCCTCCAGCTTGTCTACTTTCAGCTTCTGGGTCCTGAGTTCTTCATGAACTACTTCCTTTCCAAATACAGCTTCCTGAAGGTCCATCTAAAAACTTTTGATGTAATAGTCCAAATCCCGGCGATACACCAGCTAAGGTTAAAACTTCATCTTTTGCTGACAGATGCTCCATCAGCCTTCTACCATCCAATCCTTCCATGCATATGCATGCTTAACTCAGCACGGTGACAATAGCATAAGCGGGCGATAACATCATGGATAGCCGTGTTTCTTCCCTTGTCATTGCCATGAGCTATCATTCCATAGTTGATATCTCATGCCTTAGGGTTTTCTTGACAAAACTTTGAGTTTCCAACTCTCCGTGTTCCAATCTTTCTCCGACACACCTTGATCTCGGGTATTGACGGCTTCCATAGTCAGAAAAAATCCATAAGGGTAGCCTTCCTATACCAATCTGGAAATTCTCGAGAGCCTCCGAATTCTCCCAGTCTTCGGAGTCTTCCACCGTTGTAGTTTCCATTTTATAATGCTCCGTAAAATCCTCTTCATTCCAAAGTGATCTTAGTTGTCCGATATCTTGTACTTCTTGGAGTGGTCTCATCAGTTGAATCTTCGTGTGGTCAAAAAGGGGAAAGGGGTATAGTCTCACTAAAAGGGAATATTTGAATAAGCTCAGAAGAGAAGAGAGGTAAAGGATCTTTTGAAAAAAAAATAAGTTTTAGAGAAAAATCTTTTCCTATGGGCTTGCCAGTTTCTAGGGTCACGTCCTACAGTCAACATGTGCTCTGATACCATCTTGTAGCGACCCGACCTCAGACGGTCAAGTCTCTGTGCTTAAGTGTCATCCCTGGATCGGTATGCTGACATACACAGTACTCGAGGATTTATAACAGAGGTAAATCACATGTACAAAATAACGTAAATACTATTAACTCAATCCAAATAGCGGAAGTAACAAGGTTGTGGATTCCCATCAACACCAACGGCAAAGTTGAGCGTAGAAATCGTAACCCTAACGTATCACTTACTCGTCGTAAGATTCCTGCAACATGAGACGTTGCAGCCACAAAGGGTCAGTACATTGAATGTACTGGCAAATTCACACCATAGGATAATGATGAATAATAACTATCACTATATGCATATTTGGCTGGTGGAAAAGCTCTATGGTTAACATGCTTTTGCGAAAAGCCAATTTTTCCCTACTGCAAAGGAATAAATTTTATTTAACTATCATGGTGGTTGTTAAACATTGAGAAGGTACCTCCAACTCAATCCCATTTAAGAACGTGATTAAACCCAATCAAATTTAAATTAAAGTAACATGATGAGATACACATGATAATCCAGGAACTAGATACTCAAGATGTCCATAACCGGGGACACGGCTAATCGTGATTAGTTTGTACACTCTGCAGAGGTTTGCGCACTTTTCCCCACAAGACTCGATCTCCTCCGTTGGATTTCTCGCACTACTTGGTGTTTGAGAAACGGATGATCGAGACACAGTCTTTCAGAAGCATTTACTCTCTACTCCGGGCAGACCGTTACACCTACAATCCCCCTACATTTGCTAGTCCACCTCTTCAAGAGCTCACACAACTTACTCAACTATGCCAGAGCCCATAATGGCTTGTGGCTGCACACGGAAGTTTCTAGCATGAATAATCTTATGATCCCTTTGAGTCTGGGTGGCGGTCCATAGGATGATCACACGGGTACTCCGAGATATCCAAAAATACAGGCAACACTGGGTTCTCCAGGTGCCGCAATCCACCCAGATGTGAATTAAAGTAGCCACCTTAAGTTGATCCATTAATTAACAATCTCACATCTGTCATGGAATACACTCAAAACCAATCCACGTCTACGGCATAGCATAGCAATATAAGCAAAATGTAGAAGTAACTCCCAACAGTTTGATAATAAACAGGGCAATAGGTACTACCTCATCTACTTCCCAAAACCCACATATTAAACAGTTCCTAACCATGCAATAGTTTGAGGGTTGATCTAATGCAATACAACTGGGTGGTAAAGAGGTATGATCAAAGTGTTACTTGCCTGCAATGTTGATGAAGATGATTCGCACTCATAACTCCTGATAGTGCTAGTCGTCACACTCCGTCAATCTATTGTATGCAAGCAATAGTAACCACACATAAGCAATCACTCAATAAATCGGAAAGAACGAAGAAAACAATTCAGAAAACATCAAAATCAAGCGACTAACTCTTGCGACATAAAACAATTTCTAACAGTACCAAAATTAAGTGAATTTGGCCTTATCAGAAAGTTTAGGTCAAGAGCTTCAATTAGCAAAAATAATCAATTAAATCGGAATTATAAAACTCGAGTTATGATCAAAAGAAGTTTGAACATGAATCTGTTTGAATTCAAAATTTTAAAACTTTCAAAAATAAGTTTGAGTTGGATTACTGGATAGAGTGGATCATAACGAAGAAGTGGGCATTGGTTTCATTAGATTTGGATAAGCGAGTAAAAAGTAGTGATTGTTTGAAAATCAGGGACTGAACTGTGAATAAAATATTCACGGATGGGTCCCTGGCCGAAAACTAAAATTAAAAGAAAAATCATATCGAACGAACGTTCGCTACAGAAGGCTACGAACGAAAACCGTTCACTACAGAACCCTAACTAACAAACGCTCGCAAAATAATAAAACCTAAATAATAAACCGATCTAAAAGAATAAACCAATCTATATAAAAAACCAAAGAAAAACCGGGGCGGTTTAAATTGGTTTATACTGGTTCGAGGGAAATAAACCGAAGGCGGCGGTTACTCCGGCGAGACGACGGCTCTGGCGAGGAGCGGCAAAGTGCGGCGGCGGCGGCGTGACGCGAGGGCGGCGGCGCGGCTCGGAAGGAGGAGCGGGCGGGGCGGCTCGCGGGGTATTTAAGGAGAGGCGAGGCGTGGAGGAGGGGGCGGGGCAAGGCGGCGGCGGGGCGTAGCCAAGCCGGACTCGGCGGCGTGCGGCGGCGGGAGTCGTCCCGCGCTCGGGGACGGGGCGAACGAGCAGCGCGGGCTGGGCCGTGGCCTTGCCTGAGAGCTGGGCCAGCCCAGTCGGCGAAGAGATAGTTTTTTTTACACATTTTTTAAACACAGATAAAAAGAAAGAAAATGAAAATAAAGTAAAATATTATATAGGCATATAATATATCAAAATTTTCAGAAAAAAGATTTTCTACAACTTGAACATTTTTGTCAAGTCAAATAAAATCGAGAAAAATTCAAATAATTCAAAGAGTGCTACCGCCCTACTAAAATCCAATAAAAATCATTTTAAAAATACCAAAATGATTTCAAATTTATGTATCTCCATTTTTTCTGATGTAGGGAATCATGTTACCCTATTTTCTATATATTTTTATTTTGGAGAAAAATAATTTGAATAAAACCCAAATAACTCCAAATTGAAAATAATTTCAAAAGGACTTTGAATTTGATCCTTTGAAACTCCCAACTCATATTTCATATAATTTGAAGAAGTCATTTTATCTTCTCTTGTGAAAATCATTGAGTTGCATAAAGTTTCAGAATTGGAAATATTTTCAAATGAAATTCAAATATTTTCAACACCCCTTGTCATTTAAATAAATGGAAGAAGTCATGTCATCTTCTCTCCAGGGTTTTGTGTTGAAAAGCATTTGAATTCATGGAGATCATAAAAGCAAAATGAGAGTTTGGGAAAGTCCTTTTATTCCCTCTCATTTAACTTTCAAAAAGTTTCGAAATTCACTCAATTCACACAAGCAACCACACCACAATCAAACAATCAATCAAATCTATCTATTTATATAACACTCCAAAATTTAGAATTTTGGGATGTTACAAACCTACCACCCTTAAAATGAATCTCGTCCTCGAGATTCGGAGAGGCTAGAAAGAAATAGGTTAGGTTCGGGGTCTTCTCAAAATCCATCGATCATCACAGGGGTGTGGGGTGCTACCACCCTTAGAAGCATTGTTACGGTTCCATCAAAACAAATATACTCCATCCTTATCTTTGACAGTGTCAGTCTTCTCAGATTCTCGGAAAATTCCTTCTCCGGGCTCTTCCGGTAGTGGCATAATATTTACCGCAACTCTTCTGTCCTTTCATCTTTGTAAGGTTATTCCGAGACTGGGTCTTCTTAGCTGACGGGTCTGGCGCCCTTGCTAAACAACTATCGAATCTAATGGGGTCATCAATTTATGGTTTCTCCTGCGGGAAATGGGTCTGGGTTGATCCTCACCGTATAACCTACGGTTGGCACAGCTGCCTTGTACAAGGGAAAAATACTTATACCATTCTAAGGTTCAAACAAGGTTTTGATCGTCGTCTCTCTACTATAGGTAAGTCACTCAGATTTACCATCCCATATAGCAAAGCGAATAATAAGAGTAAGTCGGTATGGTGATCAATCCATCCCGCACCCAAATCATTACTTTGTATACGGTTTAGCGAATCTCGCATTCTAACACTCGGTCATCCTCACAAGCATTGCAGAATTTCTCTTGTCGAAAAACCAAGTTCGGATAAATCCATAGATTCTGCAAGCCAAACAAACATCTATCGTTCCTTCACAACTCTCAGGTTCTGCGTTACTCCTATAATATCGTCGGTGGGTAATGTCGTAATCTCTTCCAGGGTTTTTCCTTCAGCAAGAATGTGCTTGCTTCTTGGCAGGTCCTGGGGCTTGTAGGTTATGGGCCCACCTCATCACTTGTAAACCTTGAACTCATCATCGGGGCAACTGATCCTTAATCCAACATCCAACTTCCTGGTATTCTTAAATCCATCCGGTTGTACCGTCTTCCTTCCTTCTATTGGCACCAAACTAAGATGTGATTACTCAAACTCATCATGGAGTTACAATTGCTCCATATTACCAACATCATACCGCCTTTATATCCAATAGTACTTCATCTCTTCATATTCTTGGGGTATCCAACATATCGAGATAAAAATCGTACTTATTTTGTCCGAAATCCACTTCGGGGAATAACATCATCTTTTCCAGGGATCCAGTGTCCTTACACGGGAATGTCAGCCATCTCTGCATGGCACTTCTTCAACGGGGAAATGTGAAACACATCATGAACTCCTGACAGTCCTTCGGGTAACTCCAACTTGGAGGCCACTTCTCTCATACGCTCCAAAACTTGGTATGGTCCTACAAATCTCGGGGCTAACTATTCCTTAACTCCAAATCGTTTAACTCCTCGCAGAGGTGGCACACGAAGATATGCTCTATCTCCGATTTCATAGACTACCTCCTTGCATTTTGAGTCTGCATAACTCTTCTGCCTGGACTGAGCTACCTTCAGTCTATCTCGAATCAACTTAACCTTCTCTTCTGACTCCTTGATCACATTTGGTCCAAACAACTGACGGGCTCCAACTTCATCCCACATCAATGGTGTCTGGCTCCTTCTCCCATACAAAGCTTCAAAAGGGGTCATCTTCAAACTGGCTTGGTAACTGTTGTTGTATGAGAACTCCGCGTAAGGTAGATTATCATCCCTACTAGATCCATAATCTAGCGCACAAGCTCTCAACATGTCCTCCAGAATCTGATTGACTCTCTCGGTCTATCCATCTGTCTGCGGATGAAAGGTTGTACTGAACTCTAGCCTAGTACCCAAAGTCTGGTGCAGCTGATTCCAAAACTTTGAGGTAAATTGTGTTCCTCTATCTGATACGATGGTCCTCGGAACTCCATGCAAACATACAATTCTGGTCATATGTATCTTGGCCAACTTTTCACTTGTATAGGTGGCTTTCACTGGGATAAAGTGAGCCACTTTGGTCAAGCGAATCAACTACTACCCAGATAGAATCATATCCCGATTGGGTTCTGGGAAATCCGGTAATGGAATCCATGCCAAGCTTATCCCACTTCCATTCGGGTATCGGCATAGGCTGTAGTAATCCGGCTGGCTTCTGATGCTCTGCCTTTACTCTCTGTCATACATCACCTACGACTACATACTCCGCAATATCCTTCTTCATACCAGTCCACCAGAAAACGCTCCTTCAAATCCAAATACATCTTGGTGTTTCCAGGGCGAATCGAGTATGGTGAGTCATGAGCCTCCTGAAGTATTAACTTCCTGATCTTTGCATTATTGGGCACGTATACATGGTCCTCGAACCATAAGGTGTCGTGCTCATCCTTATGAAATCCTTTGGCCTTTCCTTTGCTCATCCTCTCTTTCACCTCAGCAATCTCTTTGTCATCCTTTTGAGCTTCACGGATCTTTCCCAACAATGTAGACTGTACTTCCATTGCTGCAACAAAACCTTTGGGAACAATCTCCAACCGAAGTTCCCTGAGATGCTCGGCTAACTCCTTTGGTAATCCTCCGCTTATGAGGGTATTCATCCTTGTTCTTTATGGTTGTGTCCTATTTCTCCACAAAGCTTGCATGCACCAGGTTTCTCCATATCATTTCCATAAGGCTTCAACTTCTGGGACACAAGCCGAGACTTTAGCAGAGTCAACTTAAATTCTTCCCAAGCGGTTACTCTTCGCCATCCATTGATGGTTTGGTACATCCTCTACCAGGTAGTGGCACCTCTTTTAAAACACTGAAGAGCATGCTGGGCCATATCTTTTTCAGCTATAGGGTTGTTCTTCATGTGATCCTCCATGTTCTGAATCCATCAGTCCGTCTCCAATTGAATCATCGGTCCATAAAAAATATGGGTTCATCTCCATTCATCCTCTATTGGGTTCAGGGGTTTGGGGTGGGGTAAGAGAGATAGAGAGGGATACACACAATGCAAACAATAGTTTTGAAAAGACAGATTTTATTTTGTGGCTGTCGGAAAACATCAAACAAATGACAGCTCACAATCGCCGCATCTAACGTAGGTATATAACGGGGGTTCTGTCTTCTAAAGGTCCATAAATCTTCAAAGTCGCCAAACTCTTCAAGTCGTGTTCGTGTCTCCGATGGCTTCTTTCGATCGTGCTTGTGCTTCTCAAGCTCTTTTGCCAATCTCTGTTGACGCGAAGTCTCTCGTGACATCCTTCAATACTTTGGAGTTGCGTTCCAAACTTCTGGGTTTCAACATCCTTGGCATGAACCATGGTCCTACTGTCCTTCAATTCCCGACGAATATCCAGTATCTAGAGGTTTTGCTCCTCCAGCTTGGCTACTTTCAGCTTTTGGGTCCTCAGTTCTTCATGAACTACTTCCTTGCCAAATACGGCTTCCTAAAGGTCCATCTTAAAACTTTTGATGTAATAGTCCAAATCCTGGCGATACACCAGCTAAGGTTAAAACTTCATCTTTTGCTCACAGATGCTCCATCAGCCTTCTACCATCCGATCCTTCCATGCATATGCATGCTTAAGTCAGCACGGTGACAATAGCATAAGCGGGTGATAACATCATGGATATCCGTGTTTCTTCCCTTGTCATTGCCATGAGCTATCATTCCATAGTTGATATCTCATGCCTTAGGGTTTTCTTAACAAAACTTTGAGTTTCTAACTCTCCATGTTCCAGTCTTTCTCCGAGACACCTTGATCTCGGGTATTGACGGCTTCCATAGTCAGAAAAATCCATAAGGGTGGCCTTCCTATACCAATCTGGAAATTCTCCAGAGCCTCCGAATTCTCCCAGTCTTCAGAGTCTTCAACCGTTGTAGTTTCCATTATTATAATGCTCCGTAAAATCCTCTTCATTCCAAAGTGATCTTAGTTCTCCGATATCTTGTACTTATTGGAGTGGTCTCATCAGTTGAATCTTTGTGTGGTCAAAAAGGGGAAAGGGGTATAGTCTCACTAAAAGGGAATATTTGAATAAGCACAGAAGAGAAGAGAGGTAAAGGATCTTTTGAAAAAAAGAAGTTTTAGAGAAAAATCTTTTCCTATGGGCTTGCCAGTTTCTAGGGTCACGTCCTACAGTCAACATGTGCTCTGATACCATCTTGTAGCGACCCGACCTCAGACGGTCAAGTCTCTGTGCTTAAGTGTCATCCCTGGGTCGGTATGCTGACACACACAGTACTCGAGGATTTATAACAGAGGTAAATCACATGTACAAAATAACGTAAATACTATTACCTCAATCCAAATAGCGGAAGTAACAAGGTTGTGGATTCCCATCAACACCAACGACAAAGTTGAGTGTAGAAATCGTAACCCTAACGTATCACTTACTCGTCATAAGATTCCTGCAACATGAGACGTTGCAGCCACAAAGGGTCAGTACATTGAATGTACTTGCAAAATTACACCATAGGATAATGATGAATAATAACTATCACTATATGCATATTTGGCTGGTGGAAAAGCTCTATGGTTAACATGTTTTTGCGAAAAGCCAATTTTTTCCTACTGCAAAGGAATAAATTTTATTTAACTATCATGGTGGTTGTTAAACATTCAGAAGGTACCTCCAACTCAATCCCATTTAAGAACGTGATTAAACCCAATCAAATTTAAATTAAAGTAACATGATGAGATACGCATGATAATCCAGGAACTAGATACTCAAGATGTCCATAACCGGGGACACGGCTAATCATGATTAGTTTGTACACTCTGCAGAGGTTTGCGCACTTTTCCCCACAAGACTCGATCTCCTCCGTTGGATTTCTCGCACTACTTGGTGTTTGAGAAACGGATGATCGAGACACAGTCTTTCATAAGCATTTACTCTCTACTCCGGGCGGACCGTTACACCTACAATCCCCCTACATCTGCTAGTCCACCTCTTCAAGAGCTCACACAACTTACTCAACTATGCCAGAGCCCATAATGGCTTGTGGCTGCACACGGAAGTTTCTAGCATGAATAATCTTATGATCCCTTTGAGTCTGGGTGGCGGTCCATAGGATGATCACACGGGTACTCCGAGATATCCAAAAATACAAGCAACACTGGGTTCTCCAGGTGCCTAAATCCACCCAGATGTGAATTAAAGTAGCCACCTTATGTTGATCCATTAATTAACAATCTCACATCTGTCATGAAATACACTCAAACCCAATCCACGTCTACGGCATAGCATAGCAATATAAGCAAAACGTAGAAGTAACTCCCAACGGTTTGATAATAAACAGGGCAATAGGTACTACCTCATCTACTTCCCAAAACTGACATATTAAACTGTTCCTAACCATGCAATAGTTTGAGGGTTAGTCTAATGCAATACAACTAGGTGGTAAAGAGGTATGATCAAAGTGTTACTTGCCTGCAATGTTGATGAAGATAATTCGCACTCATAACTCCTGATAGTTCTAGTCGTCACACTCTGTCAATCTATCGTAAGCAAGCAATAGTAACCACACATAAGCAATCACTCAAAAAATAGGAAAGAACGAAGAAAACAATTCAGAAACCATCAAAATCAAGCGAATAACTCTTGCGACATAAAACAATTTCTAACAGTACCAAAATTAAGTGAATTTGTCCTTATCAGATAGTTTAGGTCAAGAGCTTCAATTAGCAAAAAGAATCAATTAAATCGGAGTTATAAAACTCGAGTTATGATCAAAAGAAGTTTGAATATGGATCTGTTTGAATTGAAATTTTTAAAACTTTCAAAAATAAGTTTGAGTTGGATTACTGGATAGAGGGGATCATAACGAAGAAGTGGGCATTGGTTTCATTGGATTTGGATAAGCGAGTAAAAAGTAGTGATCGTTTGAAAATCAGGGACTGAACTGTGAATAAAATATTCACGGATGGGTCCCTGGCCGAAAACTAAAATAAAAAGAAAAATCCTATCGAATGAACGTTCGCTACAGAACGCTAACGAACGAAAACCGTTCACTATAGAACCCTAACTAACGAACGCTCGCAAAATAATAAAAACCTAAATAATAAACCGATCTAAAAGAATAAACCGATCTATATAAAAACCAAAGAAAAACCGGGGCGGTTTAAATTGGTTTATACCGGTTCGAGGGAAATAAACCGAAGGCGGCGGTTACTCCGGCGAGACGACGACTCCGGCGAGGAGCGGAAAAGTGCGGCGGCGACGGCGTGACGCGAGGACGGCGGCGCGGCTCGGAAGGAGGAGCGGGCGGGGTGGCTCGCGGGGTATTTAAGGAGAGGCGAGGCGTGGAGGAGGGGGCGAGGCAAGGCGGCGGCGGAGCGTAGCCGAGCCGGACTCGGCGGCGTGCGGCGGCGGGAGTCGTCCCGCGCTCGGGGACGAGGCGGACGAGCAGCGTTGGCTGGGCCGTGGCCTGGCCTGGGAGCTGGGCCGGCCCAGTCGGCGAAGAGAGAGTTTTTTTTACACATTTTTTTAAACAGAGAGAAAAAGAAAGAAAATGAAAATAAAGTAAAATATTATATAGGCACATAATATATCAAAATTTTCAGAAAAAGATTTTCTACAACTTGAACATTTTTGTCAAGTCAAATATAATCGAGAAAATTTCAAATAATTCAAAGAGTGCTACTGCCCTACTAAAATCCAATAAAAATCATTTTAAAAATACCAAAATGATTTCAAATTTATTTATCTCCAATTTTTTTGATGTAGGGAATCATGTTACCCTATTTTCCATATATTTTTATTTTGGAGGAAAATAATTTGAATAAAACCCAAATAACTCCAAATTGAAAATAATTTCAAAAGGACTTTGAATTTGATCCTTTGAAACTCCCAACTCATATTTCATATAATTTGAAGAAGTCATTTTATCTTCTCTTGTGAAAATCATTGAGTTGCATAAAGTTCCAGAATAGGAAATATTTTCAAATGAAATTCAAATATTTTCAACACCCCTTGTCATTTAAATAAATGGAAGAAGTTATGTCATCTTCTCTCCAGGGTTTTGTGTTGAAAAGCATTTGAATTCATGGAGATCATAAAAGCAAAATGAAAGTTTGGGAAAGTCCTTTTATTCCCTCTCATTTAACTTTCAAAAAGTTTCGAAATTCACTCAATTCACAAAAGCAACCACACCACAATCAAACAATCAATCAAATCTATCTATTTATATAACACTCCAAAGTTTAGAATTTTGGGATGTTACAACCAGTTAGGACCTTCCCATAAAGGCAAGCATGGTTGCACTGGTCAGCTCGATATGGTGGCACCATGACTCAGCCAACAGTTGTTCAAGTTCAATTTAATCCGGTTAAACTTGAATGCAAATATGCTGAGCCATGATAAATAACATGATGCAAATTACAATGCATGAACATGATATCAACATAAGCATGGAGGGGCAACATAATTATTAACCATATCAACAATGAATCATATCCAACTGAGCATGGCATACTGACTAGCATGAACATCACAAGTACATACTTCTCAGAAATATAGCATGACCACTAGCATCAACAATAAATATCATGCAAGAACATATAAACAATGCCATCATGCAAGCATTTAACCAACTGGATGCAATGGAACATGCATAACAACGGTACTCGGGACAGACGGCAATCGTGCACCGAAGACCATCACCAACATCAACATGTACTACTAGCAAGCATAAGCATATGAAAGGAATACTAGCAACTAGCAGGGCATGATCACCAGGTGCATAACAACATAGCAAGAAAGTAAGCACTAACCCAGAAGCATTATCGAAACAACGATACCCATATTTTAAACAAGCAAACATTTAATAAATATTCAAGTTGAAAACCATGGCTACTGCATGACTATCATGCAAGTGGGTATTGTGGCTTGCCTGGGGTGGAAGAAATCATCGGGACAAAGTGCGAGAAGCTTGCGGAAAGAATCGCCGGAAAATGTTCTCTCTCGGAGGGGGCTGATTAAGCATAAGGGCAAAATGGCCATTTTCAGAATGTCAAAACATCATGAAAATTACCAACAGAACGGGCTCGACGAGACGAAAATGTGGGCTTTGGAGTCACCTCAAACGGAGTTGCGAGCAAAAAGTTATAGCCCGACGAAGTTCAGGGACCAATTTGTAAAGATTTCTCCACAAACGTATTCTTGGCCGCAACAGAGAGAAATACGCTTCCTGAAGAGAAAACGTATTTCTGGTTGAAACAAAGCAAGAATACGTTTTTGGACAAAGGAAGACGTATTCAGAGGAATACGCTTCCACTTATCCAGCATGGCAAGGCGGGGTCTGGCGGCTGCGAGACTTACAGGCGGGGTCCACTTTATCCTCTCTCTCTCCTCTCGGTCCTTCTTCCTCCTCCCGACGCGAAGAATAGAGGAGAAGGGGAGGGGCGACACCGGCGACGGCCCGACCAGCTCTGATGGTCTCCGGCCGAGCTCCGGCCACCGGAGGGTTCAGGAGACGACGCCATGTCCGACCAGAGGGGACAGCAGGCGCCGGGGAGGGTCGAAGCGGCTGCGGCACCGGGGTCCGCGGCTGAACAGAGGGGCACGGCCACCGGTGGCTCCGGCGGCTCCGGACACCACTTGCGGAGCTCGGACCACCAGCAGGCACGGGAGGATGCCGCGCATCCGCCCTGGGGGTGCACGCAGGTCGAGGAGGGCGGGAGATGGGATGGCCACCGGAATAGAGAGCAACCGCGGCGGTGCTGGATCTTGGGGCGGCGGCTTTAAGCACTCTGGCGATGAGATGAAGGGCTGGGGAGGATCACTGGGGTGTGGGGAAGGCAATGGTGGTGGCTAGAGGTGGAGGAGGGCTCGGCGTTGGACTAATTTAGGCCGAAGCCGAGGCAGACATGGCGGCCATGGAGGAGGAACTGGAGCTCCTCGAGCTCGGTGGAGTGGTCGGGCAGGGCTCTGAGAGAGTGGTGGAGGCGATGGAGTGCTCGGAAGGGGCTCAGGTGGCCTTTATATAGCCAGGGCGAGGGGCACGGGCTCGGGTGCCGCCGCTCGCGCTCGGCCAAGGCTCTGGCGATGCGTAGCGAGCACGGGGTGGCGCGGGAAGGCGACGAGGGAGGTGCGGACGAGCTACAGAGGCGCACAGGGCAAGAGGGGCCGAGGGCGCAGAGGGGAAGCGGTCACGGCGCCATTAACGCTCGGTCGGCCACAGTGCCCCCGTGGGCGCGCGGCGACGAGCACTGACGGAGGGCTTACGGAGGGGGAGATCGCTCCAGGAGGACGGCGACGACGCGGGCTAGCTGTTGGACATGCTCACGAGCGCGAAGATGACGAAAGGGGGAGGGGCCCGAGCAAGAAGACGCCCTGGACGCGGCCAACGCCAGCAGAGCGCGCGCATGGCATGCCAAAACTCGTGATCACCACGTGCACTGGTGCACACAGTGTCACACGACCGGCCAAACGATGTCTGGGGTGGAGTCCTTCCTGGGTAGGTTGCAACTAAGGTGGTAGTTCGGTTAAAGACGCAGTGGTTAAATGGTAAGTGAGCTCTGAAGTTTACTGCAGTAAACTTGGCCAAGAACTGCTGATCAACAGGAAAGCGATTGGAGCCAGAGAGTTTGTCTGGGATGGTCAGCTTAGGAAGGACTATAATCCTGGAGGTTTTGGAGCATAATAGAGCACAAACTAATATAGTTGTTGTGTAACCCCAAAATTGGTCCGGAATCAAGATTTAGATGATGCACTCGCATGGTGTGACCACTTGGGCTGAAATTTGGCAAGTCTTGATGATTTGGTCATAAGAGTATGTTGTAGAAATTTCATACCAAATGGACAAGCCAAAGTGGTACTTGTTTCACAAACATTCTCACTGACCAGAATCTGGGAATAATTTTGGTGATCAAATGGCTCAATGAAATGGTCCCAAATTTGGTGGAGAGATGTTATTTGGGTAGGAGAACAATCTGGTATTTTCTCAAAATTAATGAAGCAATATAAAATGCACTTGCGTCACAACCTGAAAATATTACCAGAATTATTTGGTCATGTGCTCACATAGATGATTGGATGGGTCTGAAATTTGGAGGAGTGGGATATTATGAGCACAAGAACAGGCATGCAAAATTTCAACTCATTTGGGTAACCCTAGCTAGCACTTCCTTCACAATGCCTTCTGTCTGACGGAAAGTTTGAAAAATTGCTGAGGAAGATTGGCTAGGCAAATAAAGTTGAATTTTGGCATGAGGCAATGATTTGGACATAAGAGAATGCCCAAAAGGTTTGGGAGCAATCAGGAAAGGATAGGTGGCACTTCCTTCACAGAAAGCCACACTAGACAGAAATGAAGAATATTTTTTGGAGAATTATTCTTGGGCTAGGACAGGAGAGTTTGGGAATATTTGAGCAACATATGACCCAAAGGAATTATGAGAATTATTTGGGAATTTTTGGATGGACAGAAATATAGGTTGCTTCACAACCTAGGGCAGACATGGTTATTCCTTTAAGAGAAAAAGGAATATTCCTGGAAAAAAATTAGGGTTTGGTCAAGCAGTGAAGTGACATGATCTTGGCAAGGTTTTGGGAATGACGAGCCACATGGGAGGGGAAATGAGGATGATTTCCCAGGTGACAAGGCCACAGAACCACTCCAAAAAGAAAAACAGAGCAAAAAACCAATAAATCAAAAATAAAAGAAAAGGGCCAAAAACCAGGCTGTTACACTCCATCACCAATCTCATGATGCTCACCACCAGGAGTGAGTAATCTCTTCGTAGGCTTGCTGGACGGTGATGGGTTGGATGAGATTCATCATGTAATCGAGTTAGTTTTGATAGGGCTTGATCCCTAGTATCCACTATGTTCTGAGATTGATGTTGCTATGACTTTGATATGCTTAATGCTTGTCACTAGGGCTCGAGTGCCATGATTTCAGATCTGAACCGTTTATGTTTTCACCAATATATTTGTGTTCTTTATCCTACCATGCAAGTTATATGCACCTATTATGTGTTATGATCCGCATACCCCAAGGTGACAATAATTGGGATTCTTTCCGGTGATTACGGTAGTTTGAGGAGTTCATGTATTCACTATGTGTTAATACTTTTTTCAGGTTCTCTATTAAAAGTAGGCCTTGATATACCTCAGTTTCTTATGGACCCCGATGCCACGGGAGGGTAGGACAAAAGATGTCATGCAAGTTCTTTTCCATAAGCATGTATCACTATATACGAAATATATGCCTACATTACGTAGATGAATTGGAGCTAGTTCTGTGTCACCCTAGGTTATGACTGTTATATGATGAATATTATCCAACGAAATCACCGATCCAATGCCTATGAGCTTTTCATATGTTGATCTTTGCTGAGTTACTAATGTTGCTGCTACTGTACAACTACTATTGATGTTACTGTCACTATTGCTATTGTTATTGTCGCTATCAAATTATCATACTACTGTACTACTGATCACTCTGCTGCAGATATTTAGTCTCCATGTGTGGTTGAATTGACAACTCAACTGCTAATACTTCCAAATATTCTTTGGCTCCCCTTGTGTTATAAATTTGGGTTGAATACTCTACTCTCGAAAACTGTTGTGATCCCCTATAGTTGTGGGTTATCAGGCCTTCACTTGGCACTGGAGCTCCGCCACCTCCGTCTGGTTCCCCGAGTCGAGGTTCTTGGAGGTCCAGGAATGGAGCCTCTTCAAAGGCACAGCCAAGAAGGTAGGGGGCCCTCTTTATCTCGTGATGGCACATTGATGTCTACTAGAACTATGTCGGTATTTCCCCAAAGAGGAAGGGATGATGCAACACAACAACTGTAGGTATTTCCCTCAGTGATGAGACCAAGGTTATCGAACCAGTAGGAGAATCACGCAAAACTATGTGAACGGCACCTGCACACAAATAACAAATACTCGCAACCTGATGTGTTAAAGGGGTTGTCAATCCCTTTCGGGTAACGGTGACAGAAATTGGCAAGTGGACGTGAGAAACTTGTAATAATTTGATAGATAGATCGCCATATAAAATAAATTGCAGCAAGGTATTTTTGGGTTTTTGGAAATATAGATCTGAAAGCCAAAAAGAGGTTGATCCACTTCATTCACCAAGCGAATGATCTTCGCTTCACGGGAAGATAAAAGCAAATGAAAATAGATCGCAAAGGCAAATATAATAAGGAAGAGACCCGGGGCCGTAGATTTCACTAGTGGCTTCTCTCGAGAAAAATAGCAAATGGTGGGTAAACGAATTACTATTGGGCAACTGATAAAACTTCAAATAATCATGACGATATCCAGGCAATGATCATTATATAGGCATCATGTCCAAGATTAGTAGACCGACTCCTGCCTGCATCTGCTACTATTACTCCACACATCAACCGCTATCCAGCATGCATCTAGTGTATTAAGTTCATGGAAAAACGGAGTAATGCAATAAGAACGATGACATGATGCAGACAAGATCTATTTATGTAGAAATAGAACCCATCTTCACTACAAAAAAAGACACATCCGTGACATTTTGGGCCGAACAAAAAAAATTCTGTCATACTTATGACACTTCTATGACGATAATTGTGACAAAACCCAGTATCATCATAGATGTGGTGGGGTCCTATGGGATCACGGGGAATCCCTTCTACGGTCAGCGGGGGCGGGGCTGTGGAAAGAGCGGGTTTAAGAGATCAACACAGGAAATTTATCCAGGTTCGGGCCGCGAGTGATGCGTAATACCCTACTCCTACTGGTTTGTGTTTACCTGGTGTTCTTGGACTAGCTACAAAGCGTGCAGCGTCCAAAAAGTCTGAATCCTCTCACAGTACGCCGCGGGCCTCCTTTTATAGTCGAAGGGGCTGCCACAGTGGCACACAGGAGGTGGAAAGTTGTACAGTAGTCATGTTTATCTCTGGCACCGTAGGACAAAACGCATTAAATGCGCTACTTAGGTGTCCTCTTACTTTGTCAGGGACGACAACGAGGCCCATCCCGTCCGTCGCCGCTTCGCCTTGCTCCGACACGCGTCCAGGCCAACGAGGCATGCAGCGCCATGTAGGCAGGAAGGATGCTGAGCTGGTGTGGTGGCAGGGTCTTTATGAAGATCTGCATGCCACCACGGAGGTGCTTTGACTAGTTGGCTTAGGAGCCACGTACTGCCACATGGGTATCTGCTTAGTTGGTGGGTCAGCCGCTAAGCGGGGGTGGCATCGGTGCGGCAATGCCTTGCCGCGGTCTTGCTGATATTCTCGGCAAGGGTCTTGCCCGGGCCTTGTGGGCGCCCTCGGCAAGAGTCTTACCGGGGTCTCATGGGTATCTTCGGCACGAGCCTTGCCGGGACCTCGTGGGCATCCTCGGCAAGGAGCCACACTGTTGTCTGGTTTCCTGGTTCCTATCTAGGCCTCGCAGGCCCTTTGTCTTCACAAAGATCTGCATGCCACCATGGAGGCGCCTCCCGAGCCTTGATTCCAATGTGGTTGATGGCATTAGAACTCCTAGACTCAAGGGTGGCAGCCTTGTTGGTGTTGGGTAAGTTGCCCCGGCAAGGCTCTTGCCGGGGCCGTGAAGGCCGCCCCGGCAAGGGCCTTGCCGGGGGAGTTTCACCTTGCCCATCTGCTCTTCATGCTCCTGGTCTTGAGAAAGGTTCTGGTAGTCTTTTGAATTTGCTTCCTCTTCTATCCCGCCAAGCGTGGCCGCAGACGTGTGGCTGCGACTGCCCGCGCACAAGTAAAGGGGTACAAAAGGACCCCCATTTTTGTACACCGACAGGAGCCCCCGGGCCTGGGCCACATATAAGTGCGGAGCGTTATTGGGCTAGGCCCAGAACGGTGCGCGGGCGCGTGCGTGGCAGAGTTTTACCGCAGTAACTCCCTCACTAGTTGTGCTTCCCCACAACCTACGTTGAATGCGTGACGTGGGGGTCGTGCGTGGAATGACCGCAGCATGCTCGCGTCATCCCGCGATGAATAGTAAAGAGGCGTCTTGTGTGTCTCTTTAAAACTGCAGGGCCGGTGCTCATTTACTCTCTTTTCCTTGGAACCGTTGTTCCACGTTTCCCACTGCGCCTGCCCCTTGTGCGATGTACGCCACAGGCACGGCGTGGGGTAGGTGACAGACGCACGGGATATGGGAAGGCGCGCGGTGGCCGATACTTTGTAGCGACCTAAGCCAAATGGATCAAGTCTCTGTGCTTAAGTGTCATCCCTGGATCGGTATGCTGACACACACAGTACTCGAGGATTTATAACAAAGGTAAATCACATGTATAAAGTAACGTAAATACTATTACCTCAATCCATATAGCGGAAGTAACAACAAAGTTGTGGATTCCCATCAACACCAACGGCAAAGTTGAGTGTAAACATCGTAAGCCTAATGTATCACTTACTCGTCGTAAGAATCCTGCAACATGAGACGTTGCAACCATATAGGTCAGTACATTGAATGCACTGGCAAATTCACACCATAGAGCAAAGATGAATAATAGCTATCACTACATTCATATATGGCTGGTGGAGACTCTAAGTTTATTATTGCATAAAGCCAATTTTTTCCTACAACAAAGGAATAAATTTTATTTAACTACAAAGTTGATGCCAATATTGAGAAGGTTCCTCCAACTCAATCCCAAAGTAATAATTATAACCCAACAAATTCATCAAGTAAAGTGATGAGATCAAATCAATAATTCAAGTACCAGATACTCAAGATGTCCATAACCGGGGACACGGCTAATCATGATTAGTTTGTACACTCTGCAGAGGTTTGCGCACTTTTCCCCACAAGACTCGATCTCCTCCATTGCATTTCTCGCACTACTTGATGTTTGAGAAATGGATGACCGAGACACAGTCTTTCCGAAGAGGTCCCCTTAACCGATAGATAGGCCGGTACACCTACAATCCCCTACATCTGCTAGCCCATCATGGAAAGGATTCCTACAACTTACTCATCTATGCCAGAGCCCATAATGGCTTGTGGCTGCACACGGAAGTTTCTAGCATGAATAATCTTATGATCCCTTTGAGCCTGGGTGGCATTCCATAGGTGTGACACCCAAGTTTTTATTTGGATTTTTTTCAAAAGATTTTATTTGACTTGAGGGGAGTGATTTAAATTTTTTTTCTTCAAGAGAACTCTCACTCTCAAATATTTTTCTTTATGGCAAAAGTTTTATTTGGATTCAACCAAGATCTGTCTTTGGTCTTGGAGGTTCTTGCCTTTCACTTGGACTCAAGACAAAATATTATCACTTGGGATATGACTTTTGAAAGTCTCCTTGAAATTTGCACTATGGCTTTTGGAAAATCCTTTGCCACTTTCAATAATTCCTTCTTACCATGGCCTTAGTGCAAATCCCCTCTCCTAACCCTTTCCTCACCTTTGGATCATGATCTGCATCAAATCCAGCAAGTTGTACCTCCCCATGTGATTATTTCCATTTATATTCTATTCAAATAAATTTCTGCCTTCTTTCCTAGCACTTGGAGATTTGCAAAGGAACTCCACTTTCTGTCTTGATTTTTGCCCCCAAACCTTTTTCCCCTCCTAGTCCTTTGAACCCTCAACCAAGAACCATGAAGATCCACTGGTCTTCAGTTCAAATTTGTCAAACTACACCTGCTGCAAGTTTGGACCAGTTTTGTCAAATTTGGTGAAATTCATTCAAAACCTTCTCCAAAAATTCCAAGTAAAATCAGGCAGCCTCTGGGTGCATTGAGTGGTCACCTCACCAAGTTACAGCTCCAGAAAAATTCATCTCATTGCAAAATCTTTCTGTCGAACACCTGCAGTGCACTGTCTATGTCAAGTTCAGAAAATTCAGAGATTCAGTCAGTGGCTTGCTGTCGTTTTCTTCAGAGAAGGACATCGATCTCGCCAGTACCACCGCGTCGCCTTGCTCCTCGTCCCCGCCCTCTTGTTCCTGCACCGCACGAATGCCTGGCGCCTTGCGGGCGTCGGCGACGAGCAGCAGAAGGTGCGCCGCCCCGTGACCGACGCCGGCGGCGGCTTTGCGGACGCCAGCGGGAGACACGGCGCCGACGACGCCACCCAGCGCCGCCCAAACCACCGGAGCTCGCCACGTGGCCTTCCACTCCCCCGAACGCCCTGCCGCTCTCGTCGTGAACCGCAGGGCGCGGAGCGCGCTCTCTGCCGCCGTTGAGCCCGTGCGGTCACCTCACCGTGGACCGACGCCATTACGCCAAGGCCATCCCCGTTTAGCTGTGAAACGACTCCAGTAACCTCCACTGACGCTACCTGGCCGCTCAAACCACCTGCCAATCCACTGCTCCGCCGTAATCGCTCGCCGGAGATTCTCCGTTCACCGCCACCCCGTCGATCTGCCTATAAATAGAGGCCCCGAGCTTCAACTCGAGCACCCACCATCCCCGCACTCCCCCTAGAGCAAGCCTAGCCACTGGTAGAGCCCCGAGGAGGTCTCCTTCCTCGACTCCGGCCGCCGCGACCCGCCACGGGATCCAGCCCGATTCGCCCCCGTGTGTGCTCCTCCGCCCCCATTCTCTTGCCAGTAGCTTCACCTTGCATCCCTCGTTCTGACCCGCGCCTCAATTCGTAGTTTGCAGCCCTCCACCGGAGTTCCCCATCCTCACCCGAGCCGCCGTCCGCCAGAGATAGTGTCGCCGTCGACGTGGTGCTCCCCGTTGGACGAGTCCACCTCCCACCGAAGCGGAAGAAGACGCTGAAGCTCTTGGTACCCTCCGTTTCTCCTAACTCGCCGTGGTTCGACGCCGGTGTCCACCGCAGTCTTCGGGCGCCGGCGAGCTTTTTAAACCTGACAGGTGGACCCCGCCTGTCAGCCTCTATTCTATTCTCCTTCGAACCGTTTTCTGTTGGCGCCTTCGGGCAAATACGTTTTCTCCTTTGCGCTTGCGCATTCCCAACCGAAGCGTTTTCTATTTTCTCAGTTAAAACCCTGGAACTTTTCTGTTTCATTACAGATAAGTCCCTGGACAGAAACCTTTATAACTTTTTAATAAAAAGGAATTTTTTAGTGATTCTTTTTCTGACAATCTTCAAATTTTGTCTAGTTTTTTTATGGGATTTATTTGAAAAATATTTGGAGAAGTTTCTGTGCAAGTGTTGGTTTTCACGTTAGTACCCGTTTCGTGATTGCCGTAGGTTCCGGAAGAGGTGAAGGAGTCGCGAACTTCGCCGAGCTAGACTCCGACTTCTCCGAACCAGGCAAGCATGTTTTGAACATTTGATATGACAGGTGTTTTACATGTTCACATGAGAGTTTGTGCGTGGCATATGAGTGTTGCTAAATACCTCGTTGCTCGTAAGGCAACGACCCGGTTGTTCCAAAGTCGCGATGATCTCTGATGAGAGATGGCCTAATCATGTGGTGACATGAAGGGCAGCAAGGTGGTACTGTTGTAGCATACCAGCCTTGTGTCATCCGACTTTCTCCGACGTTAACGTGGTTGGAGCCATGTTATCGTTCTTTTCCCGCATGCTCCAAAGTTGCGATGATCTCTGATGAGAGATGGCCAAATCATGTGGTGACATGAAGGGCAGCAAGGTGGTACTGTTGTAGCATACCAGCCTTGCGTCATCCGACTTTCTCCGACGTTAACGTGGTTGGAGCCACGTTATCGTTCTTTTCCCGCATGTTCCAAAGTTGCGATGATCTCTGATGAGAGATGGCCAAATCATGTGGTGACATGAAGGGCAGCAAGGTGGTACTGTTGTAGCATACCAGCCTTGCGTCATCCGACTTCCTCCGACGTTAACATGGTTGGAGCCACGTTACCGTTCTTTCCCCTTTCCGTGCTACCACATGTCTCATTGCCAGGATGCGGTTTAGTAAGTTGGTAACCTCTTTCCATGTACACACCAAACAGAGAGGCCGGGATGATGGTACCTTGGCCCAGGATTAAAGCCAGTCATCCGGTCAGGGGGCATGGGTGTTTCCGGTTGGGACCGAGAGGGGGGGCACCCCCTTAGAGCGCGCGTATAGAAATTTGATCCCATGCTACGCGAGGTTGTAGCCTCCCCGTCTCAAGGTTTTTCTTGAACGTCGCCGAGGGTGATCCCTGGCTTCGGATGGTTGAATTGGGTGTGTACTGGTTAGACGTGTTTCTTCCAAAACACCGTAGACGGAACTAGTCCCCGTGACTACTGAAATCTGTTGGCTGTGGTTAAGTACAAACTCTGCAGAGTCAATTCCTTCCAAATCATCGTATCCATGATCAAGTAATGAAAACATTATGTCCATATCTATCCGCGTGGAAAACTTGTCCCCGGTGAACAAGCTCAAGTGGTAAATTCAGATTTATTATTATTCCTGTGGATGGACTAACTTTATATTTGTCGCATGCTTGTTCCCGAACTATTGTATTATTGAGCTGTGATATAAGCCCTTTATGTGACGTCGCGCAGACGTCCGACTGTGGCGTGTACTCGTTTCTCACTTTAAATATAAGCCCTTTATGTGATGTCGCGCAGACGTCCGACTGTGGCATGCGCTGTCTTTATTTTCTGTTATAAGCCCTTTATGTGGTGTCGCCCCGACGCCCGACTGTGGCATTATTATTCCGCATTTTCCGCTCGAGGAGTCTTTCAGACACTCGTTTGGCACCAGCATTATTATTCCGCATTTTCCGCTCGAGGAGTCTTTCAGACACTCGTTTGGCACCAGTATTATTATTCCGCATTTTCCGCTCGAGGAGTCTTTCAGACACTCCTTTGGCACCAGTATTATTTTTCCGCATTTTCCGCTCGAGGAGTCTTTCAGACACTCGTTTGGCACCAGTATTACTATTCTGCAGTTTCCGCTCGAGGCATCATTCAGACCCTCGCTTGGCACCCAATATTTATTATCTCTATGTCTGATCGCATTGGTTAACTTGTTCATGTGCTTCATGTTTACATTTGTTATACCTTATGTCCGAACTGTCTTGCGAGTACTTTCATAGTACTCACCTGGCTTGTTGATTTGGCCAGATGTTGACGAAGGCGATCTCTTGGATGAAGAGTTTGATAGCGCGTCCGATGCCTAGAGGAGTCCCAGTCAGTCCTGCGCGATCCCGGATATTGGTCACTTGTATTGTATACGCTTCCGCCACCCGCAATAAGTCTTCTCGAGCCTCACTCCGACGCTCGAAGAGTTGTAGTCTTCTGGAATCATATCACTCGCTTCGCGATGATATTTCCACCACCGTTATTATCGTGAGTTAGTAGTTTGCCACCCTATCCGCCGTCTTGTTTTAGCGGCGTGCATGTAATAAATTGTTGGGCAGTCTCTGCTCAACCTTGTATTATATTTAGTACTCCTGGTATTTTTCTTCTGTGACCAAGATATTGTCTACCAGTGAGAAGGAATTCTTCCTCGCTGGTCCGTAAAAGGGATTGGTCTCTCAATAATTATTTTATTGAAAAACCGGTCGTGACAAGCTTGGTATCAGAGCCAGGCTGACTGTAGGAAGCCACTAGGTGCGATCGCTAATCGGTTATTAGCGTTTTTGTGCTTTTTCAGCATTTTGCAATTGTAGCTATTTTCTGTTGGTCATCATAAATTTATGACATGACTACTCAGAATTTTTGCCTACTTTTGTAGATGGCTGGCAGCAGCTGTGAGAATCGAGTGTTCACCAACGTGCCCGAGGGGTTTGTCAAGCTCCTCGTCTCCATCACCAAGCTCGCGATCGGGCCAGCAGCTCGCCCGGAGTTCACACTCTACCAGCACAAGCTCAGTGACGACGTGTCTATGCACCAAGCTGTGGTGCAGTTCAAGGGAGGACGTTCTGCTGCTCGCCACTTCCGTTTCGTGGGAAGGGCCATGCCTACGGAGAGGCATGCCATGCAGATGGCTGCCCGTGAGGCGATAGCTCGCCTTCGGGACATCCTTCCTACGATGAAGACTCGTCGCTACCGCTACCTCCCATGCCATGTGCCTTACACCAGCCACTATGCGTTCGCCTGCCATCGGGGAGAGCGAGATGAAGCCATCGAGATGGTTGTGGAGTATCTCAAGGCTCTGGAGGAATCTTTCGACAACCTCGTAGATGATCTTGTGGCTGCCCGCATGGACTTAGTCCGGGGCGGTCCTGCCAGCAGGAAGGAGCTTCTCAACACGGCGCCGCCCCTGACATTCGTCTCGTCTTCAGCCTCTTATGCGCCGGCCATTTTGGCCACTGCTCGCCGTCTGCCTACCACTGAGGAGTTCGACCGAGTCATCGCTCCTACTCCAGTCAGAGCCGCACCGCCTGCCGCACACGCTCTACCACCAGTCGCCCCCGCACCATCACCGCAGCGCAGCGTCACGCGCCAGGAGCCAGCTAGAGAGGAGGTGGAGGTTGACTCTCCTGGACCGCTGAGCCTTGCCATCGGCAAGGGGAAGGAGATCTTCACCATCTCCGACTGAGAGCACCGAGTAGCCGCGTGTTATGTCTGCCTGTATGATGTGCTGTTTATTCCTGTATGCTAGTTTGTATTGGTGTGTTTGCTGCCTTCCGGAGTAGTACGCTAGTTTTAATAACATGTCAGGATGTGTACGCGCATCCTGAGTGCTGTATCATGTGTTTGCTTTTCGCATGTAAGTTTTATGTTGAGCACTTCTTCTCCATGAAAAATCATTTGTGTTTCTTTGAAAACCTTGAAGCCTTTTGATTATTGCCTTTGCGAGATTTTTCTTGTGCTACACAGTTTTTCTCATGGGTTTTGCAAATAATACCCCAGACTGGAAAAATGTCTCGCCCGTGGACTCGCTCCATGCCCAATCAGCCAGAAGAGGTTTACGGGACACAGACCAGCAACAATTTCACTCAGGGTCAGTCCAGCCAACAGGACAACGAAGCAGCACTGTCTCAAGTATGTCGTCTCTTCGAGCAAAGCCAGCAACAGCACCAAGAGATGATGAACCATGTCATCAATATGGGAAACCACCGTGAACCCTATCAACCACATTCCAAGTTATCCGAGTTACAGAAGACTCGCCCCTCAACTTTTGCTCACACCGATAGGCCGCTGGAAGCCGATGATTGGCTCCGTGAGATTGAAAGGAAACTGATTATTGCTCAGTGCTCAGATCATGAGAAGGTGCTTTATACCACACTACCTTACTGGAGCAGCCGTAGCATGGTGGGAAAACTTCCTACACATGCATCCCAGGGAACACAACATCACCTGGGAAGAGTTCAAGGAAGGCTTCCGTGGGGCACACATCCCCAGAAGCATCCTAAAGATCAAGAAGAGAGAGTTTGATGACCTGAAGCAAAGAGGCATGTCAGTGACAGAGTACAATGGTCAGTTCACCCAGCTGTCTCGTTATGCCTACGACGAGCACATGACAGAAAGAAAGAAGATGGAAAAATTCCTGGACGGCCTGGCACCAGCACTGAGATGCCAACTGATTGTGCACACCTTTCCGGATTTTAAGACGCTGGTGGACAAGGCCATCACCTTGGAGAATGGGCGCCGTAGTCTGGAAGATATCCGTAAGCGGAAGAGGGACAAGACGACTCTTGCCCGCAGCAACCGAGGCAAGACTGAGGTCCCAAGGACAGACGTAAGGAAATCCACGACTACTGAGCCAAGGCCCATCGGACAGTTTCATGCCAGGGACAAGGAGTTCACATACCGTCCAGGGGTCACCTCCTATGCTTGCGGTCAACAAGGGCATTATGCTAAACAGTGCCCGAAGCCAAGAGACTCGGCACCCAAGCCAAACAATGGTGGAAACAATCCAGCCCCCAAGCGCAACAACTTCAACCCCAGCAACAACCACAGGGAGGGTCACCTGAACCATGTGACCAGGGAAGAAGCGCAGAATGCCCCAAACATCGTGCTCGGTACGTTCCCTGTCAACACAGTACCTGCCACGGTTTTGTTTGATTCTGGAGCTTCCCATTCGTTCGTTTCGAAGAGTTTTGTTTCGCAACACGGTTTTCCGATACTCCCCTTGGAAAAATCTATGATCATCAAGTCCCCCGGAAATAAGCAAATCGCTGTGAAATATATACGGACCATAAGAGCCTCAAATATATTTTCACACAGCCAGAGCTGAATTTACACCAATGACACTGGTTGGAACTGGTCAAGGACTATGACGTCGGTATTCACTACCATCCAGGGAAATCTAATGTAGTGGCCAATGCCCTCAGTCGAAACCCCAGCCCGGACAATGACGGTCCGCAAAACTTGAGGCCTGAGTTTCAGCGAGAGTTCGCTAGGCTCAACATGATGTTAGTCTCCAAGGGCACCGTATCGAACCTGGAGATACAACCCACCCTGGTGGAACAAATTAAGAAGGCACAACAGGGACATCCCAGCATCGAAGGCATAAAGAAGAAAATGAATCTTAGTAAGACTTCAGAGTTCGTCACCGACAGTGAAGGAACATTATGGTACCGAGACAGACTTTGCGTACCTAACATTGAGGAACTCAAGCAACAGATCTTGACGGAGAGCCACACCGCTCCATACTCGATCCATCCTGGAGGAACCAAAATGTACAAGGACATTCAGGAAAGATTTTGGTGGCACGGTATGAAAAGAGATATAGCCACATTTATTGCATGTTGCGATTCATGTTAGCGCATCAAGGCCGAGCATCAAAAGCCAGCAGGGCTACTCCAACCAAACAGAATACCGGAGTGGAAATGGGATGAAATAGGAATGGATTTCATCATCGGACTACCCCGATCACAGCATGGGAATGACGCCATATGGGTCATCACAGACCGACTAACCAAAGTTGCTCATTTCATTCCCGTGAAGACTACCTACTCCACACAAAGACTGGCAAAACTTTATCTCTCCCGTATAGTTTGTTTGCACGGAGTCCCAAAGACTATAATATCAGACCGAGGCACCCAATTCGTCTCCAAATTTTGGGATCACCTACAGCAAGCTCTGGGCACGCAACTAGCCTTCAGTACAACATACCACCCTCAGACTGATGGACAAACAGAACGTGTGAACCAAATCCTAGAGGATATGCTAAGAGCCTGTGTGCTCACCTATGGATCCAGTTGGGAAGAGAGTTTGCCGTATGCCGAATTTGCTTACAACAACAGTTACCAAGCCAGCTTGCAAATGGCACCCTTTGAAGCATTGTACGGACGAAGGTGTCGTACCCCACTGAATTGGTCAGAAACAGGTGGCAGCCGTATCTTCAGCCCAGACATGCTTAAAGAGGCTGAGGAGAAAGTTAAGCAGATCAGGGACAGACTCAAGACAGCACAGAGCCGACAAAAGAGCTACTATGATCAGAAGCATCGTGAGGTCAGCTTTGAACCCGGTGATTCCGTATACCTCCGAGTATCTCCTATGAGGGGTCTGCAACGGTTCAAAATAAAGGGGAAGCTAGCCCCAAGATTCATTGGACCATTTTGTGTAAAGGCACGAAGAGGCACGGTAGCCTACCAACTAGACCTCCCCAAGGAGCTGTCAGACGTCCATGACGTGTTCCACGTCTCACAGTTAAGAAAATGCGTGAGCAACCCAGAAAAACATGTGCCTCATGAGGACATTGATATGCAACCAGATCTCACCTACAGAGAAAGACCAGTAAAGATTTTAGAAGAGTCTGAACGGAGGACCCGTCAGAAAACGACAAAGTTTTTCAGGGTTCAGTGGAGCAACCACACTGAGGATGAAGCTACATGGGAAAGGGAAGATTTCCTTCGAGCAGAGTATCCATATCTATTTGAGGATCAGCAGAAATCTCGAGGACGAGATTTTTCCTAAGGGGGTAGGTGTTGTGACACCCAAGTTTTTATTTGGATTTTTTCAAAAGATTTTATTTGACTTGAGGGGAGTGATTTAAATTTTTTTTTCTTCAAGAGAACTCTCACTCTCAAATATTTTTCTTTATGGCAAAAGTTTTATTTGGATTCAACCAAGATCTGTCTTTGGTCTTGGAGGTTCTTGCCTTTCACTTGGACTCAAGACAAAATATTTTCACTTGGGAAATGACTTTTGAAAATCTCCTTGAAATTTGCACTATGGCTTTTGGAAAATCCTTTGCCACTTTCAACAATTCCTTCTTGCCATGGCCTTAGTGCAAATCCCCTCTCCTAACCCTTTCCTCACCTTTGGATCATGATTTGCATCAAATCCAGCAAGTTGAACCTCCCCATGTGATTATTTCCATTTATATTCTATTCAAATAAATTTCTGCCTTCTTTCCTAGCACTTGGAGATTTGCAAAGGAACTCCACTTTCTGTCTTGATTTTTTCCCCCAAACCTTTTTCCCCTCCTAGTCCTTTGAACCCTCAACCAAGAACCATGAAGATCCACTGGTCTTCAGTTCAAATTTGTCAAACTACACCTGCTGCAAGTTTGGACCAGTTTTGTCAAATTTGGTGAAATTCATTCAAAACCTTCTCCAAAAATTCCAAGTAAAATCAGGCAGCCTCTAGGTGCATTGAGTGGTCACCTCACCAAGTTACAGCTCCAGAAAAATTCATCTCATTGCAAAATCTTTCTGTCGAACACCTGCAGTGCACTGTCTATGTCAAGTTTAGAAAATTCAGAGATTCAGTCAGTGGCTTGCTGTCGTTTTCTTCAGAGAAGGACATCGATCTCGCCAGTACGACCGCGTCACCTTGCTTCTCGTCCCCGCCCTCTTGTTCCTGCACCGCACGAACGCCTGGCGCCTTGCGGGCATCGGCGACGAGCAGCAGAAGGTGCGCCGCCCCGTGACCGACGCCGGCGGCGGCTTTGCGGACGCCAGCGGGAGACACGGCGCCGACGACGCCACCCAGCGCCGCCCAAACCACCGGAGCTCGCCGCGTGGCCTTCCACTCCCCCGAACGCGCTGCCGCTCTCGCCGTGATACGCAGGGCGCGGAACGCGCTCTCTGCCGCCGTTGAGCCCGTGCGGTCACCTCACCGTGGACCGACGCCATTACGCCAAGGCCATCCCCGTTTAGCTGTGAAACGACTCCAGTAACCTCCACTGACGCTACCTGGCCGCTCAAACCACCTGCCAATCCACTGCTCCGCCGTAATCGCTTGCCGGAGATTCTCCGTTCACCGCCACCCCGTCGATCTGCCTATAAATAGAGGCCCCGAGCTTCAACTCGAGCACCCACCATCCCTGCACTCCCCCTAGAGCAAGCCTAGCCACTGGTAGAGCCCCGAGGAGGTCTCCTTCCTCGACTCCGGCCGCCGCGACCCGCCACGGGATCCAGCCCGATTCGCCCCCGTGTGTGCTCCTCCGCCCCCATTCTCTTGCCAGTAGCTTCACCTTGCATCCCTCGTTCTGACCCGCGCCTCAATTCGTAGTTTGCAGCCCTCCACCGGAGTTCCCCGTCCTCACCCGAGCCGCCGTCCGCCGGAGATAGTGTCGCCGTCGACGTGGTGCTCCCCGTTGGACGAGTCCACCACCCACCGACGCGGAAGAAGACGCTGAAGCTCTTGGTACCCTCCGTTTCTCCTAACTCGCCGTGGTTCGACGCCGGCGTCCACCGCAGTCTTCGGGTGCCGGCGAGCTTTTTAAACCTGACAGGTGGACCCCGCCTGTCAGCCTCTATTCTATTCTCCTTCGAACCATTTTCTGTTGGCGCCTTCGGGCAAATACGTTTTATCCTTTGCGCTTGCGCATTCCCAACCGAAGCGTTTTCTGTTTTCTCAGTTAAAACCCTGGAACTTTTCTGTTTCATTACAGATAAGTCCCTGGACAGAAACCTTTATAACTTTTTAATAAAAAGGAATTTTTGAGTGATTCTTTTTCTGACAATCTTCAAATTTTGTCTAGTTTTTTTATGGGATTTATTTGAAAAATATTTGGAGAAGTTTCTGTGCAAGTGTTGGTTTTCACGTTAGTACCCGTTTCGTGATTGTCGTAGGTTCCGGAAGAGGTGAAGGAGCCGCGAACTTCGCCGAGCTAGACTCCAACTTCTCCGAACTAGGCAAGCATGTTTTGAACATTTGATATGACAGGTGTTTTACATGTTCACGTGAGAGTTTGTGCGTGGCATATGAGTGTCGGTAAATACCTCGTTGCTTGTAAGGCAACGACCCGGTTGTTCCAAAGTCGCGATGATCTCTGATGAGAGATGGCCTAATCATGTGGTGACATGAAGGGCAGCAAGGTGGTACTGTTGTAGCATACCAGCCTTGTGTCATCCGACTTTCTCCGACGTTAACGTGGTTGGAGCCACGTTATCGTTCTTTTCCCGCATGTTCCAAAGTTGCGATGATCTCTGATGAGAGATGGCCAAATCATGTGGTGACATGAAGGGCAGCAAGGTGGTACTGTTGTAGCATACCAGCCTTGCGCCATCCTACTTTCTCCGACGTTAACGTGGTTGGAGCCACGTTATCGTTCTTGTCCCGCATGTTCCAAAGTTGCGATGATCTCTGATGAGAGATGGCCAAATCATGTGGTGACATGAAGGGCAGCAAGGTGGTACTGTTGTAGCATACCAGCCTTGCGTCATCCGACTTCCTCCGACGTTAACATGGTTGGAGCCACGTTACCGTTCTTTCCCCTTTCCGTGCTACCACATGTCTCATTGCCAGGATGCGGTTTAGTAAGTTGGTAACCTCTTTCCGTGTACACACCAAACAGAGAGGCCGGGATGATGGTACCTTGGCCCAGGATTAAAGCCAGTCATCCGGTCAGGGGGCATGGGTGTTTCCGGTTGGGACCGAGAGGGGGGGCACCCCCTTAGAGCGCGCGTATAGAAATTTGATCCCATGCTACGCGAGGTTGTAGCCTCCCCGTCTCAAGGTTTTTCTTGAACGTCATCGAGGGTGATCCCTGGCTTCGGATGGTTGAATTGGGTGTGTACTGGTTAGACGTGTTTCTTCCAAAACACCGTAGACGGAACTAGTCCCCGTGACTACTGAAATCCGTTGGCTCTGGTTAAATACAAACTTTGCAGAGTCAATTCCTTCCAAATCATCGTATCCATGATCAAGTAATGAAAACATTATGTCCATATCTATCCGCGTGGAAAACTTGTCCCCGGTGAACAAGCTCAAGTGGTAAATTCAGATTTATTGTTATTCCTGTGGATGGACTAACTTTATATTTGTCGCATGCTTGTTCCCGAACTATTGTATTATTGAGCTGTGATATAAGCCCTTTATGTGACGTCGCGCAGACGTCCGACTGTGGCGTGTACTCGTTTCTCACTTTGAATATAAGCCCTTTATGTGATGTCGCTCAGACGTCCGACTGTGGCATGCACTGTCTTTATTTTCTGTTATAAGCCCTTTATGTGGTGTCGCTCCGACGCCCGACTGTGGCATTATTATTCCGCATTTTCCGCTCGAGGATTCTTTCAGACACTCGTTTGGCACCAGCATTATTATTCCGCATTTTCCGCTCGAGGAGTCTTTCAGACACTCGTTTGGCACCAGTATTATTATTCCGCATTTTCCGCTCGAGGAGTCTTTCAGACACTCCTTTGGCACCAGTATTATTTTTCCGCATTTTCCGCTCGAGGAGTCTTTCAGACACTCGTTTGGCACCAGTATTACTATTCTGCAGTTTCCGCTCGAGGCGTCATTCAGACCCTCGCTTGGCACCCAATATTTATTATCTCTATGTCTGATTGCACTGGTTAACTTGTTCATGTGCTTCATGTTTACATTTGTTATACCTTATGTCCGAACTGTCTTGCGAGTACTTTCATAGTACTCACCTGGCTTGTTGATTTGGCCAGATGTTGACGAAGGCGATCTCTTGGATGAAGAGTTTGATAGCGCGTCCGATGCCTAGAGGAGTCCCAGTCAGTCCTGCGCGATCCCGGATATTGGTCACTTGTATTGTATATGCTTCCGCCACCCGCAATAAGTCTTCTCGAGCCTCACTCTGACGCTCGAAGAGTTGTAGTCTTCTGGAATCATATCACTCGCTTCGCGATGATATTTCCACCACCGTTATTATCGTGAGTTAGTAGTTTGCCACCCTATCCGCCGTCTTGTTTTAGCGGCGTGCATGTAATAAATTGTTGGGCAGTCTCTGCTCAACCTTGTATTATATTTAGTACTCCTGGTATTTTTCTTCTGTGACCAAGATATTGTCTACCAGTGAGAAGGAATTCTTCCTCGCTGGTCCGTAAAAGGGATTGGTTTCTCAATAATTATTTTATTGAAAAACCGGTCGTGACAATAGGGTGATCACACGGGTACTCCGGGATCCCCTTGGGCAAGCACTGGGTTCTCCAGGTGCCCGGGCAAACCACTGGGTGCTCCAGGGTGCCCCAACCATTCCACCCAGATGTGTATTAAAGTAGGCACCTTAAGTTAAACCCTTAATTAACAATATCTCTCACATCTTTCATGAATTCTCTCAAACCAAACCACGTCTACGAGCATAGCATATCAGTATAAGAATAACGTAGTAACACCCAAGGGTTTGAATATAAGACAATAGGTTCCTCATCAACTACTTCCCAGTACCCACATGTTATCAAACCTACTCATGCAATGTTTGACGGTTGAAACTAATGCATAAAAACTGGGTATGAAAAGTATGATCAAAGTGTGAACTTGTCTTGTACTGTTGATGAAGATCCTTCGCACTCATAATTCCTGATAGTTCTACTTGTCACACTCCATTCAATCTATGGTAAGCAAGCAATTGCATACTTAAGCACTCATGCAAAAGAATTGAAGAAAAGATCTCGGAAAACTTCGAAAACAAGCAAAAGATCTCGGAAAACTTCGAAAACAAGCAATTAACTCTTGCAACATAAAACAATTTCTAACAGTACCAAAATTAAGTGAATTTGGCCTTATCAGAAAGTTTAGGTCAAGAGCTTCCATTTGCAAAAAGAATCAACTAAATCGGAGTTATAAAACTCGAGTTATGAACAAAAGAAGTTTGAATACAAATCTGTTTGAAACCAAATTTTAAACATTCCAAAAATATGTTTAAGTTGATTATCTGGATAGAGGGGATCAAGACGAAGAATTTGCCGTTGGCTCTTGATCGTTGAAGTACTTTCAAACTTGAGGCCAAAGCTCGACAGCTCCAATGCCCACTCCACAATCCTCCCAGTTGCATCTGGGTTGTGCAAGATTCATTGCAACGGGAGGCGGGTGACAACGGTGATCTCGTGTGCTTGGAAATAGTGGCGCAGCTTTCTCGAGGCCATGAGGAGTCCGAAAAGTAGCTTCAGCAACCAGAATATCTTGACCTAGCCCCCTGCAAGAGGGAACTGACAAAATAAACTGGGTGCCACACCATCTTCTTCTTCTGTTCAACTTCGCCCATCTGCGCGGACTCCGCCTTGCCGGGACCGGGCCTTGCCGGGGGTTCCGCCTTGCCGGCACCAAGCCCCACTGGGGAGGGCCCCGGTCCATCATCTGACGGCTCCGCTGCTGTCGCTGCTTCTCCCTCGAGTTCCCTCTGTGCCACTAGCGCAGCACTGACCACTTGATTCGTTGCCGCTAAGTACAGCAGCAACGGCTCTTGTGGTTTAGGTGCGACTAGTATCGGCGTGGAGGAAAGGCACCTCTTCAAATCTTGCAGTGCTGCCTCTGCCTCCGGAGTCCACTCTACTGGACCCGCCTTCTTCAAAATTTTGAAGAAGGGGAGGGCGCGCTCAGCAGATTTGGAGATGAACCTACTCAGGGCAGCAACGCAGCCGGCGAGCCTACAGACGTCCTTGACCCGTTTTGGCGCCTCAATCTGCTCAATTGCCTTAATCTTGCCGGGGTTCGCCTCGATCCCACGCTGTGACACAAAGAACCCGAGAAGCTTGCCAGACGGAACGCCGAAGACACACTTCTCAGGGTTCAGCTTGAGGTTGATCTTGCGCAAATTTGCAAATGTTTCTTCTAAGTCTTGCACGAGTGTGGCCCCATCCTTGGTTTTGACCACAATGTCGTCCATATAAGCTTCCATATTTCTATGTAGCTGGGGCTCAAAACCAATTTAGACCGCTCGGGCAAACGTCGAACCAGCGCTCTTCAACCCGAAAGGCATTCGTAAAAAATAGTACGTACCACATGGGGTGATGAACGCGGTCTTTTCTTCGTCTTCCTTCATCATGAAGATCTGGTGGTATCCTGAATAGGCATCGAGGAACAACAGCAGGTCGCACCCGGTAGTGGAGTCCACAATCTGATCGATGCGTGGCAGAGGGAAAGGATCCTTTGGACAGGCTTTATTGATATCCGTGTAGTCAATACACAGCCTCCATTTCCCATTTTCCTTACGCACCACCACTGGATTGGCCAACCACGTGGGGTGGTGCACTCCTCTAACCAGGCCTGCCCACTCCAACTTCCTGATCTCTTCGATGATGAACTCTTGTCGCTCCAAAGCTTGCTTCCTGACCTTCTTCTTGACGAGCCGTGCATGAGGATAGACAGCAAGATGGTGCTCAATCACCTCCCTGGGAACGCTGGGGATGTCGGATGCTTGCCATGCAAACACATCGACATTCGCCCGCAGGAAGGCGACGAGCACACTTTCCTATTTTCTGTCGAGGGTGGAGCATATAGTAAAAGCCACGCCCGTGCCGTCCTCCTTGACGGACACCTTCTTGGTTTCCGGTGGTGCAGCCTTGGATTTCTTGCTCTTGCCGGTGGAGCTCTCTGGCACGTCCTCGACGGGAGCGCTGCACTCCGAAGAGGCACGCTTGCCGGAGTGGGTGCCGGAGGTCTTGCCAGAAGAGGCCTCACCGGAAGGGGTCTTGCCAGCCTTCTTCCTTCCCGGGGCTTCAACTACATGAGCAAGTGCCTTGGCGGCAGTTGCTGCAACTGCCTCTCGGTAGAGCTGGTCGACGCAGATGAGCGCGTCTTTCTTGTCAGAGGGGACGGTGATGACGGTCAGCGGCCCCGGCATCTTCAATGTGTTGTAGGCGTAGTGTGACACCGCCATGAACTTGGCCAGCGCGGGGCGGCCAAGGATCCCGTTGTATGGCAAGGGGATCTCGGCGACATCGAAAACGATCTTCTCTGTCCTATAGTTCAGCTCGCCCCCAAATGAAACGGGCAGCGTGATTTTACCTTTTGGCTGGCTCCTTCCCGGGTTGACCCCTTGAAACGTGCTCATCTCCTCGAGATCTCCATCAGGAATCTGCAACCTCTCGATCACATCGGGCGGTATCAAGTTCAGACCGGCCCCACCATCGACCAGTACTTTCGTCACCTTGAGGTTGCGTATTGTTGACGAAACCAACAATGGCAAACACCCGACCGCGGTTGTGTGATCAAGGTGGTCCTCGGTGTCGAAAATGATGGGTGTGCGGGACCACTTTAGTGGCTTCTGGGCATCGAACGACGGCTCCGCCACAGTGACCTCATGCGCCCACTGCTTCAGATGGCGGTGTGAGGTGTGCAGCGAGGCACCACCGTCGACGCACATGGCCTCAGTAGCTTTCTGGAACTCGTGCTCGTCGGACTCGTCGTCCTCGTCATGATCATCATCTTCCTCCTTCTTGTTGCGGCCCCGAGCGGGCCTCTCTTGTTGGTTGTCTTTGCCGCGGCGACCTCCTTGGCTGCCATGCTTCTTGCCGGACCCCTCAGCACCATCCTGACCCTTCTCCTTGTGTCGCCTCTCATATTCAGCTTTTTTGCAAGCAGCTCAACCTGTCGGCAGTTCTGGAAGTCATGGCCCTTGGTGCTGTGGATCTTGCAATATTGCTTGTCGGAGCCCCCCGGCTTGTCGGCGACCGCCAAGGCCCGGCAGGCGGCGCATCCGGCAACCTCCTTGCCAGGGTCGTCAGCCTTGGCCTACTTGGCGGCGCCGGGGTCGCCGGATCCCTCAACAGCAAGCACAGTCTTGCCCTTACGCTTCCTGTTGCGGTGCCGGCCCTTCTTTGTCGGGGTGGCGGCGTCTTCGTCAGTGGAATCGATTTCCGCGCCGGCGTCCTCGTCGGGGTACTTCCTTCCTTCTTCAGCCCGAGCACATATATCAGCCAGAACATAAAGTTCGGCTACATCCCTAACCTTGTTCATCGCCAGCTCTTCATGCATCTTGCGGTTGCGTACGTTCTGATGGAACGCACTGATGACAGCGGCGGGATGAACATCTGGGATGGTGTACTGCACGCGGCTGAATCTTTGTATGTACTTACGCACGGACTCGCCATCCTTCTAGGGGATGACATGCAAGTCATTTGCCTGGCCAGGAGATTGGTGGCCTCCGGTAAAGGCGCCAACAAACTCGTGGCACAGATCTGACTAGGAAGAGATGGAGTCCACTGGCAGGTGCATCAACCACGACATGACGTTGGGCTTAAGTGCCAACGGAAAGTAGTTGGCGAGCACCATATCGTCGCGAGCCCCGGCGGCTTGCATCGCGATGGTGTAGATGCTGAGGAACTCTGACGGGTGAGTCTTGCCGTTGTACTTTTCCCCAACATCAGGCTTGAATGTGTGGTGGGAGGGCCACTGGAACTGCCGCAGCTCTCGGGTAAAGGCTGGACAACCCACCTCGTAAGGTAGGTCGCCGGAGCCTCCCGGCGCTGGGTGGTCCATAGTAGGCCTCGCACGTCAATCCGACTGATGGCGCATCTCTCGTTGTCGCTTGATGGTGGTTCGAGCATCTTCCTGGGCCCGCTCTCAAAGGACTTGGTGTTGGTCGCGGCGGGCTCGCGGGTCGGATGACGCCATAGAAATGTCGTCGCGTGCATCAGCCCGGTGAACCAGCGGATGCTGACGCGGCCGCAGGGGAGGAGAGTGCACCGTGGTCGTGGCATCCCCGGCCCTCCCACCGCCGGCACGCATCGGCTCGATAGAACGCTGGCACGAGGGGCCCACCGAGAGTGGCCCATCTTTGTTGGCAAAGCTGACAAGGCTTCGAATGGTGGCTCTCCACTCGTCGAGTTTCTCCGCAGTAGGGGGAAATCTAGGAGCAGTTGCACGCGCGCCAGCGCTTCTGCTGGCGTGGGCGACGGCGAGAGCTGCGTAGACCGTGATGCGCTTTGACTCCTAACCAGGTTAGAAGGGGCTCTGTCACGGTCTCGTGGTCGCACGCCGCTTCTGCCGGCGTTCGGGCGCGCACGCCGGCCTGGTGCCTCCTGCGAGTGGTGCACAGGGCTCTTTTCACGGTGGTGCCCAGGGGCTCCGGCATCGCGGTGCCGCTCACCGCGCGCGGCCTGGGAAGGCCGCGGCACGGGTGCCAGCTGGGGCGCCGTAGAGTTTGCCGCGCCGCCCGTGGGTTGCACGGCCCCGCCCCCGGACCCAGCAGTGTGCAGCTCGTCGTCTCGGATTCGAACGACGCCGCTCGCCTGGCGATCGCCAGAGTGTCGTGGATGCTCGTGGGCCACGTCTCCGGCCCCATCCGTGGCCACCCGGTCGCCTGCCCGCGCTGGCGCGGATGGGCTGGCTCTGGGCGACCCGATCGTCGCCGTCCCCTTTCTCTTGGGGGGCATGGTGATGATGAAGTGATGCGCTGACCTTCAAACTGGATTATCAAAGCTTGCACCCCCTACCTGGTGCGCCAAAGATGTCGATGGAAACGACACCTATGGGATCACGGGGAATCCCTTCTACGGTCGGCGGGCACGGGGCTGTGGAAAGAGCGGGTTTAAGAGATCAACACGGGAAATTTATCCAAGTTCGGGCCGCGACTGATGTGTAATACCCTACTCCTACTGGTTTGTGTTTATCTGGTGTTCTTGGACTAGCTACAAAGCATGTAGCGTCCAAAAAGTCCGAATCCTCTCACAGTACGCCGGGGGCCTCCTTTATAGTCGAAGGGGCTGCCACAGTGGCACACAGGAGGTGGAAAGTTGTACAATAGTCAAGTTTATCTCTGGCACCGTAGGACAAAATGCATTAAATGCGCCAGTTAGGTGTCCTCTTTATCGGGGACGTCAACGAGGCCCGTCCCATCCGTCGCCGCTTCGCCTTGCTCCGACACGCGTCCAGGCCAATGAGGCATGCAGCGCCATGTAGGCAGGCAGGCTGCTGAGCTGGTGTGGTGGCAGGGTCTTTACGAAGATCTGCATTCCACCACGGAGGTGCTTTGACTAGTTGGCTTAGGAGCCACGTACTGCCACGTGGGTATCTGCTTAGTTGGTGGGTTGGCCACTGAGCGGGGGTGGCGACGGGGCGGCAAGGCCTTGCCGCGGTCTTGCTGATATTCCCGCCAAGGGTCTTGCCGAGGCCTCGTGGGCACCCTCAGCAAGAGTCTTGCCGGGGTCTCGTGGGTATCTTCGGCAGGAGCCTTGCCGGGGCCTCATGGGCATCCTCGGCAAGGAGACTCGTTGTTGTCTAGTTTCCTGGTTCCTATCTAGGCCTCACAGGCCCTTTGTCTTCACAAAGATTTTCATGCCACCATGGAGGCGCCTCCCGAGCCTTGGTTCCAATGTGATTGATGGCGTTGGAACTCTTAGACTCAAGGGTGGCAGCCTCGTTGGTGTTGGGTAAGTTGCCCCGGGAAGGCTCTTGCCGGGGCCGTGAAGGCCGCCTCGGCAAGGGCCTTGCCGGGGGAGTTTCACCTTGCCCCTCTGCTCTTCATGCTCCTGGTCTTGAGCATGGTCTGGTAGTCTTGTGACTTTGCTTCCTCTTCTGTCCCGCCAAGCGTGGCCACAGGCGTGTGGCTGCGACTGCTCGCGCACAAGTCAAGGGGTACAAAAAGGACCCCCATTTTTGTACACCGACACGGTGGGTGGTCGGGGGCCAAGCGATGCGCGTTTCTCTCGTACGTACGTGCGTGTGTGGAGGCGTTGGGCTCTAACTGAACCCGAGCGATTGCACTGCAGGCTACGTGTTACTGAACCCGAGCGATCGATCGATCCCTTGCTGTTAACTGAACCCGAGTGATTCCTTCGCTACTGCTGCTAACTGAAGCCAATCGATGCTACCTCTAGATGAACAGTGAGCATTGTTGGGGGGTTTGGATGAACAGTTCCCGGTGGGGGATTTGATGAACAGGACCCCGTGGTAGTAGAGGCCGTTGCCGCTGGGTGAACAGTACCCCAATCAATCGAACCGGTGGAGGGGTGGATGAACAGGACCCCGTGGAGGGCTGGATGAACAGGACGACCCCGTGGAGGGCTAGTTGAACAGTAGCCGGTGGAGGGCTGGATGAACAGTAGCCCATGGAGGGGTGCTTGAACAGGACTCCGTGGAGAGGGCTGGTTGAACAGTAGCCGGTGGAGGAGCGCGCGGTGGAGGCTGGATCAACAGGAGCCCGTGGATGAACAGTCACAGGTGGAGGCTAGAGGAGGTCGATGGTGGATGAACAGGAGCCCGTGGAGGCTGGAGGAGGTCGACGGTGGAGATGAACAGTATCTCGTGGAGTCCCATTTTGCGGTACGCCACACCCCTCCCGATGAACAGGACCCCCGTTTCGACCGTAGTGCTCCAACACAAGTCCGTTTCCTTTGTTTTGTGGTACGCCACACCCCTCCCGGTCAACAGGACCCCGTTTCGACCATAGGAGGTCCGTTTCCTCAGTTTTGCGGTACGCCAGACCCCTCCCGATGAACAGCATCCCGTTTTGACCGTGGCCGGTCGAACACAAGGCCGTTTCCTCCATTCTGCGGTACACCAGGCCTCGTTTCCATCGGTTGTTCCGTCCAAGCCGGTTGGCTCCCGATGAACACGACGATGATGCAGTTTCTCCGTTCCGACCCAGCCATGTACACGAGCCCTGGCCATACGTATGTGCGAGTAGGCGTTCGAGACCCCGCCCGTATGTACGTATGTGGCCGTATTTTCTTTCTTGCACCCTGGCCACTGTACGTACGTGTACATGCTACGTGCGCGCCTCTACTATGACACGTGCCCTTCCTTACACGGCCATGGTTCATCGCTATAGCCCGCAGACAGACCGATCGACCAGTATGTACGTACACGTTCGCGACCAGAATGACAACGCTACGTACGCTTCGACCGGGTGGGTCCCAACTGTCAGGCACTTCCTTGCATGCGAAGATGTAGCTGGTGGGTCCCAGCAGTCAGGGGGGCGAATCATTTTTTTGCCCGTAATATGGACGCACTTCCTTGCGTGCGAAGATGTAGCTGGTGGGTCCCAGCAGTCAGGGGGAGAAAACATTATTTTTTAGGGTAAAAAGGATGCAGTTGCATGCATGCGTCCATGGGCGTGGTGCGTCCCCACTGTCAACCTCTCACGTACAGTCATCTTCCGATGACTCTCGGTTGTTCACAATGTTGACCACACCATGCCGAGCGCACCAAGGCCGGTGTACGACGGCAAGGCCCCAGACTGGAACGACCCGGAGATGGGGAAGACGCGGAAGTGGAGTCGCAGATGGAGAGGAGTGGGAAACTTGACTGGTTCAGGTGCGCGGCAGCACTGCCGCCCACGGAAGACAGGAGCAAGAATACAGAGGTTGAAGAAGGAGCACGGCTGTTGGATTAACATCCAACGGTCCAGCTGCTAGAATCATTTGTTGATTAAGTTGACAAATCCCTGCGTACACGTCTGCTTAGTAGGCCCACAAGTCAGCCACCAAATCTGTCGGGTCCCAGCTGTCATCGGGAGGAATGATTTTTTCGCATAACAAGGAGGCACTTCCTTCCATGCGAAGATACAACCGGTGGGTCCCAGCTGTCAGGGGGAGGAAACAGCTTAATAAGGAGGAACTTTCCTTGCATGCGACCATGGACCTCATGGGTCCCAGCCGTCAGGCTCTCCACGTACAGTCCTCTTCCGATGACTCTCGTATGTTGACCACGTCGTGCCGAGCACAGCGAGGCGATGGACGACGGCGAGGCCCCAGACTGGAACGACCCGGAGATGGGGAAGACGCGGCAGTGGAGTCGCAGATGAAGAGGAGTGGGAAACTTGAATGGTTCGGGTGTGGGGTGGGCCTACACTCGGCAGAGAATAACAGGAGGTGCGGAGTGGAGGGATGGCCTGGCCGTCGGCGGGGTAGCGTTTCGCTGAGGTGTGCAAAACAACGCCGCTGGACGCCGGAGGCTGGAGCAGGCGGTCCCGGCAGCGCTGGGGGAAGAAGACGAGAGATTGAAGAAGAATGCCGACCGTTGGATGTAAATCCAACGCCTTCTTAGGCTTCAACCTACTGGCCCACATGTCAGCCAGTCCATTTGTTTTTAGTCCATTTGGTGGGCTGGGTGAAACAATGATGTAGCATCTATGCAGCCTGTTTATATATATGGTAGAATTTAAAGCCCATTTGCATTTTCTCGAAATCCACGGACTTGCTGGGCTGGGTGAAAATATCATGTTGGGCTAGACGGAGAAATGTTATGAAAACATAAACACATGATTGCACGTCTATTACTGCATTGGTCAGTAAAATCTTTGCAAGCTTATGTACGCAATCACTAGGAGTTAACTTGCCAAGTTATATATAAACAATTATTATTATTATTTTGTAGGAACTTTCAACTTATGAAATAAAATATCATTTTAATTTGATGATTTAATAGTACGTGGGGTATTATTATTTTTTAGGCTAGACGCGGGACAGTTGAGTTGGTTCTAGGGAAAAGTACTGGGAGAAAACTCAGTTTACATCGAAAAAGAAAGTGGGAGAAAATTCAGATATAGGATTAATGAAAACGAAAAATAAAGGAAGTGGGAAGGTCTATAAAATGGTTGGACGAACGACAGGTTTAACGGAACCTTATGTTGTTTCTATTATATATATGTAATAAAATAAGATATAAAAATAGGTACAGTTTTGCATTCTTATAGAAAACATAGGTTCAGTTTTGCATTCTTGTAGAAAAATAGAACTGAGCTGTGCATCATCTTGAAAGAACAAACATAACTTGGGCTGCTGATGTTATAGACAAGCTAGGTTGGGAGGCCCAGAGGCCGCTTGATACCTGCTGGATCCAAAAAATGTTGAAACATGTCGTGGGTTGCCCATGTTAAACAACAAAACCTAGGCCATGGACCTGGTGGGCCCAGGACTATCAGCCTCTCGACGAACAGTTGTCTCCCCATTCCTCTTGTTCTGCTGACCATGTTGGGAACGAAAGATGGCGGCGCCGCGGCGAGAGCACCAAGGCAGAGGACGACGTCGAGACCTCGGACCGAACGACCCGGAGCGGGGGAAGATGCAGGCGGAGGGGAGTACGAGGGTTGACTTGTTCGGGTGCTGGGTGGGCCGGTGGAGCTGCCGCCGCCGAACAATGGTGTGGGGGTAGAGGGATGGCCTGGCCAACGCCATAGGCTATGATGGCAAGCCGCTGTATAGGAAGAGGACGAAAGATTGAACAAAATAAAGAAATGCAAAACTAGTTGGTAAAGGTCCCTTATGTCTGTGTACGAGACCTTCTGGGTCCACCTGAGAAGGGGAATATGTTGGGAGGAAGGACATTCAAAGCACGGCAGCCGAGTGAACTAGTTACATACATAAGCAAATAGCCACTAAAAAAAGCAAACATGTTAATGGATTCTTAAAAGAAATATTTCGTACAAAACAGATAATTACGACACATAGGCTAATGCATGAAACACTCAGATGATAAAGGTACTTATAAACAGATAAAGTACAACATCTAGACCTTCCTGGCACGCTTGATCATGACGTTGCGGCTGTCCGTGTACTCGTCGGTTACGGGAAGCAGACACGCCCTCATGTCCAAGATCCGCCTGTACATGTCGTAGCATGCGTGTGCGTCCTTGGCCCCGTAGGTTATGTAGGCTAGATTCATAGGCACCTCCCACGTGTTCAGGTCCTTGGTATCATTGTCTTCTTTCATGTTGGCGTATCAGGGGTCGATGATGGTCTCGGCGAGGTCAACCACGGAGTCCTTCTCCTGCCCATTGCCGATGATCTTGTATTGCTTCTGGATGTCGACAAGCTTGTTGCACCAGATGGCTGAATCGTCACGTTCTTCCTTCTCTCCACCGTAGCGAAGGTGTAGTCGGCGCTGCCGATGAAACGGGCAAATGCTCCAGAACCTCTGATGGCCCTACAACAGTGGTAGATGAGAACCTTGTCCCGCACACATACCTGGGCGACGGCGATCCCCTGGTCCCTGTTAGGAGACGAATGGATGGGCACAAGGTCTAGTCCTGCGACCTTGTGATTTCTCGTCCTGTAGGTACTGCTTGAACTCGGCGTGGTAGAGCTTCACTGAGTCCGGATCGTTGGTGTACATCACATTCAACTTGGTGCAGCCATAGGACTGAATGGCGAACTCAAAGGTGAACTCCTTGCTGAAGTCCATATCCAAAAGGCTCACCCCTCAGATCGCCATTGGAGTCTCTTCAAGTGAATGAGTGGGTAGGCGGCAGCAGTTCGTTTTTGAGCTCTTGGGGAACTGGATTCAACAGTAAACTGAGTGTGTACATGTGACAACAGTTACTACCCCTCCCTCGCCCGCTGCACGCCCGGCAGAATATGCACCCTCGGCGCATTCAAATGCCTCCATTAAGAAACCTACTCCGGCCACACGTCGGTTCACGAGCGGGTCTTGTCACGACCGGTTTTCCAATAAAAATGTTTATTCAGAGACCGATCCCTTTTACGGACCAGTAGAGAAGAATTCCTTCTTACTGGTAGACAAAATCTTGATCACAGAAGAAAATACCAGGAGTACTGAATATAATACAAGGTTGAGCGGAGACTGCTCAACAATTTTATTACACGCACGCCAGTAAAACATAAAGGCGGATAGGGTGGCATAACTACTAACTCACGATAAAAGCGGTGGTGGAAAATATCACAGCGAAGTGGGTGGTATGACTCCTGAAAACTAACAGCTCTTCGAGCGTCGGAGTGAGGCTCGAGGATACTTATTACGGGTGGTGGAAGCGTATATGATACAAGTGACCAATATCCAGGATCGCACGGGACTGACTGGGATTCCTCTAGGCGTCGGACTCACTATCAAACTCTTCATCCAAGAGATCGCCTTCGTCAACATCTGGCCAAATCAACAAGCCAGGTGAGTACTATGAAAGTACTCTCAAGACAGTTCGGACATAAGATATAACAAATGTGAACATGATGCATATGAACAGATCAACGAGCACACTCAGACAACGAGATAATAATGCATGGGAAAATAAAGGGAAGTCGGGCGGTATTCCTCCCGAAATCCCAAAGTAAATGCTGAGGGCCAAACGAGTGTCTGAAAGACTCCTCGAGAGGAAAATACAAGAATAACAATGCCGCAGTCGGGCGTCAAGGCGACACCACATAAAGGGCTTATAATAGAATATAAAAGACAGTGCGTGCCACAGTCGGACGTCTGAGCGACATCACATAAAGGGCTTATATTGAAAGAATAAAATAACAGTGCATGCCACAGTCGGACGTCTGAGCGACATCACATAAAGGGCTTATATCAAAAGTAAAATAACAAGAGTGCCACAGTCGGACGTCTGAGCGACATCACATAAAGGGCTTATACCATAACATAATAATTCAGTAGTTCAAGAATATAAATCATTCCCAGTACGAGATAATGAAAGGTTGGTCCATCCACAGGAATAACAATTTAAACTGGGTTTACCACTCAAGCTCGTTTACCGGGGATTATACCATGAGAATCTGACATAGATATGGATACACGGGTCACGGTCTTTGACCATGGATACGATGACTCGGAAGGATTTGACTCTGCAGAGTTTGTACTTTAACCACAGCCAACGGATTTCAGTAGTCACGGGGGACTAGTTCCGTTTACGGTGTTTTGGAAGAAACACATCTAACCAGTACACACCCATTCAACATTCCGAAGCCGGGAATCACCCTCGGCAACGTTCAAGAAAAACCTTGAGACGGGGAGGCTACAACCTCGCGTAGCATGGGATCAAATTTATATACGCGCGCTCTAAGGGGTGCCCCCCTCTCGGTCCCAACCGGAAACACCCATGCCCCCTGACCGGATGACTGGCTTTAATCTAGGGCCATGGAACCCTCATCCCGGCCCCTCTATTTGGTGTGTACACGGAAAGAGGTTACCAACTTACTAAACCGTATTCTTGGCAGAAAACATGTGGCGGCACGGAAAGGGAAGGACGATAACGTGACTCAGTCCATGTTAACGTTGGAGTTTATCGGACATCGTAAGGCTGGCATGCTACCACAATACCACCTTACTGCCTTTCATGTCACCACATGACTAGGCCATCTCTCATCAGAGATCACAGTAATTTCGGAACTCACGGATAGTTGCCTCACATGCAACGAGATACTCACCGATGCTCATATGCCATGCACAACCATTCAAGCAAACATGCAAAACACCTATGATATCAAAGGTTCAAACATGCTTGCCTGGTTCGGAGAAGTCGGAGTCTAGCTCGGCAAAGTTCGCGGCTCCGTCACCTTTTCCGGAACCTACGGTATAGCGAAAATGTATACTAGCGTGAAAACCAACGCGTGCATAAAAGTTGTTCCAAAAAATTTCCAAATAAATACTATAAAAAACTAGACAAAAATATAAGACTGTCAGAAAAAGAATCACTCAAAAATAACTTTTTATTAAAAAGTTATAAGGGTTTTAGTCCAGGGACTAATCTGTGATGAAACAGAAAAGAACCAGGGACTTAACTGAGAAAACAGAAAACGGTTCGAAGAGAAACGCGCCAGCCCACAGAGAAAACGTACTTGCCCGAAGGCGCCAAAAGAAAACGCTTCGGGGGGGAGAAAGAAGAGAGGCTGACGTGGGGGTCCCACATGTCAGGTTTAAATCCTCGCCGGCGCCCGAAGACTGCGGTGGTCGCCGGCGTTGAACCACGGCGAGACAGGGAGATCGGAGTGTACCAAGAGATTCAGCGTGTTCTTCCGCGTCGGTGGGTGGTGGACTGGGTCGTCAGAGAGCACCACGTCGACGGTGACACTTTCTCCGGTGGACGGCGGCTCGGGTGATGGTGGGGAACTCCGGTGGGTGCTGCAAACTCCGAATTGAAGCGCGGGTCAGGGAAGTGGATGCATAAGGAAGCTACTGGCAAGAGTTGAGGGGTGGAGGTGCACGCACGGGAGCGAATCGAGCTGGATCCCGTGGCGGGTCGCGGCGGCCAGAGTTGGGGAAGAAGGCTCCCTCGGGGCTCTTCCAGTGGCTAGGCGTGGTGTTGGAGGTGTGCAGAGGTGGTGTGGGTTCGAGTTGGAGCTCGGGGCCTCTATTTATAGGCGGTTCGAGGGGGTGGCCGTGAACGGGATCGCTCCGGCGAGCAATTACGGCAAGGCAATGGCTTGGCAGGGAGCTTAAGTGGCCAGGCAGCATCAGGGAGGTGTACTGGTGCCGTTCCCTCGCTAATCTTGGTCGGTCTTGGCGTAATGGCACCGGTCCTCGACAGGGTGGCCGTACGGGCACGGCGGCGGAAGAGAGCGCGCTCCGCGCCCAGCGGTTCACGACGAGGGTGGCAGCGCGCACTGGGGAGTGGACGGCCACGCGGCGACCTCCAGTGGCTTGGGCGGCGTTGGACGGCGCCGTCTGCGCTGCGCCTCTCTCTAGTGGCCGCAAAGCCGCCGCTGCCGTCAGTCACGGGGCGGCGCACCTCCTCCTGCTCGTCGCCGACGCCCGCAACCTTCCAGGCGCTCGTGCGGTGCAGAGGACAAGAGGGAGGGACAGGAAGCACGGCGACGCCGGGGTACTGGCGAGATCGACAACGGACACTGAAGAAACGACAGTAGTTTCAGACACTGTTAACTGAACTTGACTGAACATTATAGAAACAGTGTCCAGCAGGTGTTCGATGAAATGATTTGGCAAGAAGAAAAAATTTCCTGGAGCTGGGACTTGGTGAGGTGACCTCTCAAAGCACCTAGAGGTTGTTTGATTTTTCTCGGATTTTTAGGAGAAGAATTTAAATGAATTTCCTCAAATTTGGCAAATCTGGTCCAAACTTGCAGCAAGTATAGTTTGAAAAATTTGAACTGGAGACCAGTGGATCTTCATGGATCCTGGTTGAGGGCTCAAAGGACTAGGTAGGGGAATTGGTTTGGAGACAAAACTCAAAGCAGAAAGAGTAGCTCCTTTGTAAATCTCCAAGGATCAAGATAGAAGGCAGAAATTGTTTTTGATAAGAAGTAAATGGAAATAAATATATGGAGAGGCTCAACTTGCTGGTTTTGAAGTACATCATGATCCAAAGGTGAGGAAAGGCTTAGGAGAGTGGATTTCCACTTAGGTCATGGCAAGAGAGATTTTTGAAAGTGGGAAAAAGGATCACTCAAATACCATAGGGCCATTTAAAATATTTTTCAAAAGAAATTTTTCCCAAGTGAAAAGCATTTGGTTTTGAGTCCAAATAAAACTGGCAAACCACCAAGACCAAAATCAAGTCTTGGTGAATCAAATAAAACACTTGCCATAAAGAAAGTTTTTGAGAGGGTGGGTTCTTTAGAAGAAAATTTAAATACCCTCCTCAAATAAAAATAAAAGTTTGAAAAAAATCCAATTAAAAATTTTGGGTGTCACGGGTCTGTATTGGTACCGTAATCACAAGAGTTAGTGCTCACTTTACTTAAATTTAATTAGCTTTAATAGAAATTTATACTTAAAACAAGCAATGCATTGGCTCGTTCTATCAGTGCCACACGATCAACATGCACAACAATTAGGATTATTATTCTCAGGACGCACACGATCAGCACATTTGTCGCACTTTCACACAGATAATACTACCAAGTTTGAACTGTTTGTTATGGTTGTTGTCCTCTGCATCATCATGCCGTGTTTCCCAGCTTGCAAGATTCAGAACCAACAAATAAGATCCAAATAATAAGTACAACAAAGATGTCTACACATCTCATTGATTCCCAGCTTGCAAGATTCATAACCAACAAATAAGATTCAAATAATAAGTACAACAAATATACCTACACATCTCATTGATTCCCAGCTTGCAAGATTCAGAACCAACCCATTAGAGCCTTTTGATAAAGTGAATATCGGGATTAAATCCATCTTGGCTAGCCGTGTCATACAACCGAAGAACTTGGCGAATTCTCTTGGCCGTCACAACATCTGTAGTTGAGTATTCCTATTTGCATAGCACAAACAAGAAGAGCATGATTACTATAATATTGGCACTCCTTGAACTCAACCTGCAACTCCACTCGGATGAGGCCTGCCTGGAGTTCCATGATTCAATTCATGCGCCTTTTTCTGCAGTTCACCTGAAATGAAGCAAAGATTGCATCATTCAGCTAGCAAGAAGTACTTGCTCTCATGAGTTGGCAGGTTCTTTTTTAGTAGTTGCACTAAAATTGAGGAACATTAAGGTTGGCTGTCCGGCTCATGTAAGGTGCAACTATAATTTGCTTATCCTTTTGTGCAGTTCCACTAAAATAAAGTGCCATTGTGGTGACAGTGACAGATCATCTTGCAAAGGCTAATAAAATGTTGCACGAGATTACCAGCAGAACTTGACGGAGATTTTGGAAACTCCAATCACCATTTTGTGCAGTTCCACCAAAATTGAGAGATGTTGCCCACGTGACATTTTAGTTGAACTGCACAAGACACTCATTCCAAAAAAAGTGTTTTGTGCAGTTCACCAAAAGGTCACAATAGCAACAAGGTGAAATGGATATCCCTATCTGCACAAAAAGATAGAAAGTAAACAGTTGTTGGTCAATAAGAATATACGAAACATACACGAAATGAAAAGAAGCATCTTAATTATGTTCATGGCAATCACGCAAGGATAGTAGAAATTTTAAAATGTTAATGCTTCATGTTACCGGAAGCATTATGATCAACAATGACATTCATCAAATATGGGATTACTTTAATGGTGGAATTGCTTGTTTACCAGATACAGTAAATCAACAACAGCTAAAGAGTTGGTTTAAGGGCATGGGACAGTGGGGACACCAGGACACTCAGCAGAGTAAAGGAGCAACTTACTTATCATACTGGGGAAAACAGCAGGAGTACCATTTGTAACACAATTTAATTGCATCTTATCACTGGAGGCATTAGATTAACAATAACACTGGTTAGACATGTCCCTAAGGTAACAGTGTGATCGCATTACATGCGCCCTTACATTAGCAACAGCAAAAGGTTGGTATAAGGACATGCGACAGTGGACGCATCAGCACAATGTACCTACAAGGAGGCATAAAGTGGTGATGCCGAGTTTGTTCATGCTATGTGAGGGCAGCAAATCTAACCCTGGAGACATTTTACTATGTGAGGGCAGCAAACTTAATCCTGGAAACCTTTTACTATGTGAGGGCAGCAAATCTAATCCTGGAGACCTTTTACTATGTGAGGGCAGCAAATCTAATCCTGGAGACCTTTTACTATGTGAGGGCAGCAAATCTAATCCTAAGACCTTTTATTATGTGAGGACAGCAATTCTAATCCTGGAGACCTTTCACTATGTGAGGGCAACAAATCTAATCGTGGACATACTCTGTTGACTTGTCCACCCGCCGCAACTTTCTATCCTTTTTTTCAACCAATACTAGATATGTTCCTTATCCAGTTTGTACCGTGTTTTCCCATTATTTCCCTTTTCAACCAAGAGACTGGTTAGGTATCCGGTCTCTACTACTTTCACCATATTATTTCCTCTTTGAATCAAGTCCTAGATTCATGCTACAACTCTCCCCCCTTTCTTCGTTGTTTGAACAAAGTCCTAGATTCGAATGCATGAAGTAGCTTTACCTCCAATAATATAAAAATGTAGGTGGCTTTGGAAGAGCTTATGGGAGTAGAAAAAGATGCACATGCAGACACGTGGGGAGCTGGGGCAGTAGAGCAAGGCCGCTTTCGAAGAACTTATACCTGAGGGTCGTCGGGATGTCGGCGGCGGCAGGTCGGATCTGCCCACAATACGGTAGGGAGGAAGAAGGGTCGGAGGACCTCCCGAGCCAGTGCTGTGTCGGAGAGAACGGCATGGGCAGAGGATCGGGCCCCTCCGGCAGCTGTGGGTTTCCTCCCTCGCCGGTGATGACCGCGTGAACGATGCACCTAGTCCTCTACACACACCAGCCGAAGGGATCCGGCCAGATCTGTGACCAGCGGTGAGCAGAGAGAAAATGTCGCTACTGCTGTCTTGTTTATATCTAGAGAGGATGAGAGAATGAAGAGAGCAACCCTAGTAAAGCAAGCGCTCAGGCCCCTGCGTACATATATATAGTGGAGTGATTATCTTTTTCTCTCCACAACAAGTGTTTCAATTTGTATACGTGGCATTAAAGAAAATAAACTCTCTATTAAAGGTGACTAACTGTACGACTCCTACTTAGTATTGTTCACTTGTGCTCCCCGGCCCTCCAGTCATTGAACAACCCCACGGGTGAATAAACATACAGTACTAGTATTTATATAGAACGAACAAGCTCGAACTATTTTCGCGTAGTTAAAAGTTGAGGGCGGGGCTTTTCCCGGGCAGTACGCGCGGCAGTTTTCGCGTAGGCAGTTTGACAGAGAGGCGAGTAGGGTGAGGGAGTAGCGGATTCAACTTACTTACTGTTGGAAAGGTCGGGCTGTGCGATTTGACGGCACGTTACTGCTGGAAAGACTTGTGATATGACTACTCACTATAGTCATGAATTACTGGCAGTACGACCGGGGTGATGCCCCCCTTCCGTTCCGCACTCTAATCTGGTGCATGACACGTATTACGTCGACCCGGATGCTGCTGGCTCTCCCACATGTCGGCGAAGTAGTACGTAGTAGTAAGAAGGAGCAAAGAATCATGCAGTATAAGTCTTTCTAGAGATTCCAACAAGTGACTACATACGGAGCAAAATGAGTGAATCTACACTCTAAAATATGTCCACATACATCCGTATGTTGTAGTCAATTTGAAATGTCTAAAAAGTCTTATATTTAGGAACAGAGGGAGTAGTAGTACTACTACTCACGTCGGAGGAGTGTGAACCCCGGCAGCCCAGTGAATCAGCAGTAGAAAACAATGTGCTGATATGGCCATAAAAAACAATGTGCCACGGTCCAGACTGTAGCATGTACAGTACTACCCTCTTTGTTTGGATCCCTGAGTTAGAGCTAGTTTGGGTTGAAATAGCCTCAAATTATCCAAACAGGAGGGGTTAGTTTGAGCTAGTTTGCTCTAACCCAGCTAAAAAACTAGCCCGGTGGAGAGGTTCTAATTGGGTTAGTTCTCCTCGGGCCCACTAAAAGAGAACTAAAAACATCTCCCCTGCCCGCACCAGATTGCTCCCTCCACCCCCCCCCCCTCGCACGACTCCTCTCTGTTCCCCATCGGGCCGCCCGCCCAAGCACCGCTCCGCCCCTCGCCCTCTCTCTCCTCCGGCCTCCGTCGCCCTCTCCCTCCGGCCTCCGTCGCCCTCTCCCTCCGGCCTTTGAAGCTCGCCCCGCTCCCCCTTCACCGGTCATTCTTCTCCCTCTGTCTTGCACGGCGGCGGCGCATCTACCAGGGAGGTCGCGAGAGGGGTGAGTTTGTTCGTTCCTTCTCTATCTCACAGCCATATCATTGATCTTGCTCGCTCTAGCGCTAATTCTGATTTGGAAAAGTAGATCCTGATTAAACTTGGTATAGATTTTTGGTGCACGCATGGAATTGTTTGATGCTGCTTGAGGAGGTAATAAATCTTTCTAGAGGCCCAAAGATTCAGTTCACCTTTCTAGGTATTTCAGTTTCAGGCTTGCATTATTTCTAGAGGCCCAAAGAATCAGTTAAAGAAGCCACAGAAGAAATCAAGCCAAAGGCTTCTCACTTTCTAAAGTAGTAAAAAGTGGATCCCCGCTTTGAGGCGCTTGGCGTAGATCTTTTCACCTTTCTAGGTATTTCAGTTTCAGGCTTGCATTATTTCTAGAGGCCCAAAGATTCAGTTCACTTTTCTAGGTATTTCAATTTTAGGCTTGCATTATTTCTAGAGGCCCAAGGATTCGGTTCGCAGTCGTCGACAAGTGGCCCTGCTACCCATGCCGGTGTCGACCTCAACTAGCAAGCGCCGGCGTCGGGGCGGTTCCCGGGGCTTGGGCTCTACAGAGCCTTCCTCCAGAGCGATGATGACGAGCTCCTCCCTGGGTGCGTGAGGGGCTTCGGGCTCCCTCCCTATCGTGAATGACTTCCGTGATGAGTTAGCTCATGCTTTGTTTCATGGAGTGTATTTTTTATGAAGCTTGATTGAGGACTTGTATGTTTAAGTGGGATATCTCAATTGTATGGACAAAGTAAAATTTATTATGTTTTGCATGCTTGATTTGTAAAGATGGTTCGTTTATGTCAATTGTGAGCGGGAGGAGGCCACACAAGAGCCGGCCACACCAAATCTGGCAGGAAATAGGGTCCAAAGTAGTCAAATGATTGAGAAAGAACATTTATTGTCAATCTAACCCTGCCATCCATACACCTCTTTGGTTTAGAGTTAGTTCAGGGTTAGAATCTAACTCTAACCTCTAACTAAGTTAGAGTGATCCTCGTCATGGTTCATCGCCATCATACTTTCCCCATTTCTATGTTTTCAGTATCCTGCGAATCAAAGAGGCCCTTAGACTGGTTTAGGTCCGGTAATTTTTTATAAACGTGTTATGTCCAAAATTTAATGAACGTGCTCCGGTTTCTATGAAAATAATCTGGTTTCATGTAGTAATTCGTTCATTTATTTATTCTTCTGCGGGGGGTTTGCATGTAATTCGTGAGGTCTGAAATGTAAAGTACCCCGGCATATGCTCCGAGTCATGCATGCACTACGACCCAGATGCTCTATGTCCCACATGTCGGTGAAAGGGAGCACGTGGAAATAGCCTAGGAGTACATATAGGAGGATAAATGTGTGAAAAAATATGTACGGTGTGCTACCTCTTGAGCACTGCATTGGTTTTCCCTTGAAGAGGAAAGGGTGATGCAGCAAAGTAGCGCAAGTATTTCCCTCAGTTTTTTAGTACCAAGGTATCAATCCAGTAGGGGGCCACACGCAAGTCCCTCGTACCTACACAAACAAATAATAACCTTGCAACCAACACGATAAAGGGGTTGTCAATCCCTTCACGGCCACTTGCAAAAGTGAGATCTGATAGAGATGATAAGATAATATTTTTGGTATTTTTATGATAAAGACTAAAAGTAAAGAATGCAAAGTAAACGGTGAAAGAAATAGCTCGTTAACGGGAGATTAATATGATAGAGAATAGACCCGGGGGCCATAGGTTTCACTAGTGGCTTCTCTCAAGATAGCATAAGTATTACAGTGGGTGAACAAATTACTGTTGAGCAATTGATAGAAAAGTGCATAATTATGAGAATATCTAGGCATGATCATGTATATAGGCATCACGTCCGCGACAAGTAGACCGACTCCTACCTGCATCTACTACTATTACTCCACACATCGACCGCCATCCAGCATGCATCTAGAGTATTAAGTTCATAAGAACAGAGTAACGCATTAGGTAAGATGACATGATGTAGAGGGATAAACTCATGCAATATGATATAAACCCCATCTTTTTATCCTCGATGGCAACAATACAATATGTGTCGTTTCCCCTACTGTCACTGGGATCGAGCACCGCATGATTGAACCCAAAGCTAAGCACTTCTCCCATTGCAAGAAAGATCAATCTAGTAGGCCAAACCAAACTGATAATTCAAAGAGACTTCCAAATATAACCAATCATACATAAAAGAATTCAGAGAAGATTCAAATATTGTTCATAGATAATCTTGATCATAAACCCACAATTCATCGGATCTCGACAAACACACCGCAAAAAGAGTTACATCAAATAGATCTCCAAGAAGATCGACTTTATATTGAGATCCAAAGAGAGAGAAGAAGCCATCTAGCTAATAACTATGGACCCGAAGGTCTGTGGTAAACTACTCACACATCATCAGAGAGGCTATGGTGTTGATGTAGAAGCCCTCCGTGATTGATGCCCCCTCCGGCGGACCGCCGGAAAAGGCCCCAAGATGGGATCTCACGGGTACAGAAGGTTGTGGCGGTGGAATTAGGTTTTCGGGGTGCTCCTCAATGGTTTCGGGGTACGTAGGTATATATAGGAGGAAGAAGTAGGTCGGTGGAGCCACAAGGGGCCCACGAGGGTGGAGGGCGCGTCGGGGGGTAGGCGCGCTCCCTGCCTAGTGGCTTCCTCGTTGATTGCTTGACGTCCACTCCAAGTCCTCTGGATCACGTTTGTTCCAAAAATAACTCCCCCGAAGGTTTCATCCCATTTGGACTCCGTTTGGTATTCCTTTTCTGCGAAACACTAAAATGGGCAAAAAAAAACAGCAATTTGCACTGGGCCTTGGGTTAATAGGTTAGTCCCAAAAATAATATAAAAGTGTATAAATAAGCCCATTAAACATCCTAAAGAGAATATATAATAGCATGGAGCAATCAAAAATTATAGATATGTTGGAGACGTATCAAGCATCCCCAATCTTAATTCCTGCTCGTCCTCGAGTAGGTAAATGATAAAAATAGAATTTTTGATGTGGAATGCTACTTAGCATATTCTTCAATGTATTTCTCTTTATTGTGGCATGAATGTTCAGATCCGAAAGATTCAAGATAAAAGTTTAATATTAACATGAAAATAATAATACTTCAAGCATACTAACAAAGCAATCATGTCTTCTCAAAATAACATGGCCAAAGAAAGTTATCCCTACAAAATCATATAGTCTGGCTATGCTCTATCTTCACCACACAAAGTATTTAAATCATGCACAACCCCGATGACAAGCCTAGCAATTGTTTCATACTTTTGATGTTCTCAAACTTTTTCAATCTTCACGCAATATATGAGCGTGAGCCATGGACATAACACTATAGGTGGAATAGAATGGTGGTTGTGGAGAAGAAAAAAAAGGAGAAGATAGTCTCACACCGACTAGGCATACCAATGGGCTATGGAGATGCCCATCAATAGATATCAATGTGAGTGAGTAGGGATTGCCATGCAACAGAAGCACTAAAGCTATAAGTGTATGAAAGCTCAACAAAAGAAACTAAGTGGGTGTGCATCCAACTCGCTTGCTCACGAAGACCTAGGGCATTTTGAGGAAGCCCATCATTGGAATATACAAGCCAAGTTCTATAATGTAAAATTCCCACTAGTATATGAAAGTGACAACATAGGAGACTCTCTATCATGAAGATCATGGTGCTACTTTGAAGCACAAGTGTGGAAAAAGGATAGTAACATTGTCCCTTCTCTCTTTTTCTCTCATTTTTGTTTGGGCCTTCTTTTTTCTGGCCTCTTTTTTTTCGTCCGGAGTCTCATCCCGACTTATGGCGGAATCATAGTCTCCATCATCCTTTCCTCGCATGGGACAATGTTCTAATAATGATCATCACACTTTTATTTACTTACAACTCAAGAATTACAACTCGACACTTAGAAAAAAATATGATTCTATGTGAATGCCTCCGGCGGTGTACCGGGATATGCAATGAATCAAGAGTGACATGTAATACGATGTCAACTACATGATCATGCAAAGCAATATGACAATGATGAAGCGTGTCATAATAAATGGAACGGTGGTAAGTTGCATGGCAATATATCTCGGAATGGCTATGGAAATGCCATAATAGGTAGGTATGGTGGTTGTTTTGAGGAAGGTATATGGTGGGCATGTGATACCGGCGAAAGGTGCACGGTATTAGAGAGGCTAGCAATGGTGGAAGGATGAGAGTGCGTATAATCCATGGACTCAACATTAGTCATAAAGAACTCACATACTTATTGCAAAAATCTATTAGTTATCGAAACGAAGTACTACGCTCATGCTCCTAGGGGGTAGATTGGTAGGAAAAGACCATCGCTCGTCCCCGACCGCCACTCATAAGGAAGACAATCAATAAATAAATCATGCTCCGACTTCATCACATAACGGTTCACCATACGTGCATGCTACGGGAATCACAAACTTTAGAACAAGTATTTCTCAAATTCACAACTACTCAACTAGCATGACTCTAATATCACCATCTTCATATTTCAAAACAATTATCAAGTATCAAACTTCTCTTAGTATTCAATGCACTTTATAGTTTTTATCTTGGATGCCTATCATATTAGGACTAATTTTATAACCAAAGCAAATTACCATGCTGTTCTAAAGGACTCTCAAAATGATATAAGTGAAGCATGAGAGATCAATAATTTCTATAAAATATAACCACCTCCGTGCTCTAAAAGATATAAGCGAAGCACTAGAGCAAAATTGTTTAGCTCAAAAGATATAAGTGAAGCACATAGAGTATTCTAATAAATTCCGAATAATGTTTGTCTCTCTCAAAAGGTGTGTACAGCAAGGATGATTGTGGAGAACTAACAAGCAAAGACTCAAATCATACAAGACGCTCCAAGCAAAACACATATCATGTGGTGAATAAAAATATAGCTCCAAGTAAAGTTACCGATGGACGAAGACAAAAGAGGGGATGCCTTCCGGGGCATCCCCAAGCTTAGGCTTTTTTGTGTCCTTAGATTTTACCTTGGGGTGCCTTGGGCATCCCCATGTTAGGATCTTTCCACTCCTTGTTCCATAATCCATCAAATCTTTACCCAAAACTTGAAAACTTCACAACACAAAACTTAACAGAAAATCTCGTGAGCTCCGTTAGCGAAAGAAAACAAAACACCACTTCAAGTTACTGTAGTGAACTCATTCTTTATTTATATTGGTGTTAAACCTACTTTATTCCAACTTTTCTATGGTTCATAAGCTCCATTACTATCCATAGATTCATCAAAATAAGCAAACAACACGCGAAAAACAGAATCTGTCAAAAACAGAACAGTCTGTAGTAATCTGTAACTAACGCAAACTTCTGGAGCTCAAAAAATTCTAAAATAAATTGCTGGACGTGAGGAATTTATCTATTAACCATCTGAAAAAAGAATCAGCCAAATAGCACTCTCCAGTAAAAGGTTGTAGCTAATCTCGTGAGCGCTAAAGTTTCTGTTTTTTTACAGCAAGATCGCAAAGACTTTCCCCAAGTCTTCCCAAAGGTTCTACTTGGCACAAACACTAATTAAAACACAAAACCACATCTAAACAGAAGCTAGATGGATTATTTATTCCTAAACAGAACCAAAAAGCAAAAAACTAAAATAAAATTGGGTTGCCTCCCAACAAGCGCTATCGTTTAACGCCCCTAGCTAGGCATTGATAATTTCGATGATGCTCACATGAAAGACAAGAATTGAAGCACAAGGAGAGCATCATAAAACATGTGACAAACACATCTAAGTCTAACATAATTCCTATGCATAGGGATTTTATAATCAAACAAATTAGCAAGACAATCAAGATCTAGCATATGCAAGGAAGAAGAAAGAAACAATAACAATCTCAACATAACGAGAGGAAATTTAGTAACATGAGAATTTCTAAGACCATATTTTCCTCTCTCATAATAATTACATGTGGGATCATAAGCAAATTCAACAAAATATCTATCACATAAAATATTTTCAACACGATCCACATGCATGCGAAGTTGACACTCTTTCAAAATAGTGGGATTAACATTAACTAAAGGCATGACCTCTCCAAACCCACTTTTAATAAGAATACCATAAGATTGAACATTCTTCAAATATGTGGGATCTAAAGTTGACACTCTTCCAAACCCACTTTCAATGTTATTGCAAACACTAGTATCAATCTCATATTCATCATGGGGCTTAAATAAATTTTTAAGATCATAAGAAGAATCACCCCAATCGTGATCATTGCAACAAGTAGTAGACATAGCAAAACTAGCATCCCCAAGCTTAGGGTTTTGCATATCATTATAACAATTGATATTAAGAGAATTTATAATAACATCATTGCAATCATGCTTTTCATCGAAGGAACTATCAAGTATGGGTGCAATAGCAACGATCTCATGTTTAACATAAGGAACTATAGCAAATTCATCTTCATAAATATTGGCATCATGGCCACAAGAATAGCAAGCATCATGTTCATCAAGGGATATTTCAATCAAATCATCGGAATCATAATTATCTATAGATTCATGCATATCATTATTTTCTTCCAAAGCAACGGTCATTCTCTCAATAAATTCCTTAACATAGGCATTATGAGCATAGTTTTCATAGCAATATTTAAGTATGTCGGAATTTTCAGATTTGTAGAGAGTAATATCATGCTTTTCAATCAGAGAAGCAACTTCATGAGCACCCTTAAAAACAACAAATTCCTCAATTTGTTCAATATCATAGTAACTATAAACACCCTTTCCATAGGAAGATAAGATTTCATTATCGTTAAACTCACATAGGTAGGGAAGGTGTTTTTTAGGGTTCTTAGAGCAACAAGTAAAGTCATAAATTTCACAAAGATTCCAAGCATAGCATAGCAAACTATTTATTTGATACCATAAGAGCTTCCCCTTTTCAGACAAACGATGACGCACAAAATGAGCATGCTCATCTAAAGATTTCCCATCAACTAGGCTAGTTGGGGTTTCAGCACGAGCGCATAAGGATCAAAAATGATCCAAGTACACTTTAAGTGGATCCATATCAATAAATTTTTAGCAAGCAAAGATGCAAGCAAAAAGAAGGCACATGGTAACACAAGCAAACAATAGATCTGGTGAGAAAAAGGCAAATGAAGAAGAAGGCGAATAAAAACGGCAAGGGTGAAGTGGGGGAGAGAAAAACGAGAGGCAAATGGCAAATAATGTAATGCGAGGGATAAGAGTTTGTGATGGGTACTTGGTATGTCTTGACTTGTGCGTAGACTCCCCGGCAACGGCGCCAGAAATCGCACGTTGGCGGGAGATCAAATCTTGAATTGACTTGGTGTAAGCCTCCCCGGCAACGGCGCCAGAAATCCTTCTTGCTACCTCTTGAGCACTGCGTTGGTTTTCCCTTGAAGAGGAAAGGGTGATGCAGCAAAGTAGCGTAAGTATTTCCCTTAGTTTTTGAGAACCAAGGTATCAATCCAGTAGGAGGCCACACGCAAGTCCCTCGTACCTACACAAACAAATAAGAACCTTGCAACCAACGCGATAAAGGGGTTGTCAATCCCCTCACTGCCACTTGCAAAAGTGAGATCTGATAGAGATGATAAGATAATATTTATGGTATTTTTATGATAAAGACTAAAAGTAAAGAATGCAAAGTAAACGGTGAAAGAAATAGCTCGTTGACGGGAGATTAATATGATAGAGAATAGATCCGAGGGCCATAGGTTTCACTAGTGGCTTCTCTCAAGATAGCATACGTATTACGGTGGATGAACAAATTACTGTCGAGCAATTGATAGAAAAGTGCGTAATTATGAGAATATCTAGGCATGATCATGTATATAGGCATCACGTCCGCGACAAGTAGACCGACTCCTGCCTGCATCTACTACTATTACTCCACACATTGACCGCTATCCAGCATGCATCTAGAGTATTAAGTTCATAAGAACAGAGTAACGCATTAGGTAAGATGACATGATGTAGAGGGATAAACTCATGCAATATGATATAAACCCCATCTTTTTATCCGCGATGGCAACAATACAATACGTGTCGTTTCCGCTACTGTCACTGGGATCGAGCACCGCATGATTGAACCCAAAGCTAAGCACTTCTCCCATTGCAAGAAAGATCAATCTAGTAGGCCAAACCAAACTGATAATTCGAAGAGACTTGCAAAGATAACCAATCATACATAAAAGAATTCAGAGAAGATTCAAATATTGTTCATAGATAATCTTGATCATAAACCCACAATTCATCGGATCTCGACAAACACACCGCAAAAAGAGTTACATCAAATAGATCTCCAAGAAGATCGAGGAGAACTTTGTATTGAGATCCAAAGAGAGAGAAGAAGCCATCTAGCTAATAACTATGGACCCGAAGGTCTGTGGTAAACTACTCACACATCATCGAAGGGGCTATGGTGTTGATGTAGAAGCCCTCCGTGATCGATGCCCCCTCCGGCGAAGCGCTGGAAAAGGCCCCAAGATGGGATCTCACGGGTACAGAAGGTTGTGGCGGTGGAATTAGGTTTTCGTGGTGCTCCTCGGTGGTTTCAGGGTACGTAGGTATATATAGGAGGAAGAAGTAGGTCGGTGGAGCCACGAGGGGCCCACGAGGGTGGAGGGCGCACCCAGGGGGGTAGGCGCGCCCCCTGCCTCGTGGCCTCCTCGTTGATTGCTTGACGTCCACTCCAAGTCCTCTGGATCATATTTGTTCCAAAAATAACTCTCCCGAAGGTTTCATTCCGTTTGGACTCCGTTTGGTATTCCTTTTCTGTGAAACACTGAAATAGGCAAAAAAAACAGCAATTTGCACCGGGCCTTGGGTTAATAGGTTAGTCCCAAAAATAATATAAAAGTGTATAAATAAGCCCATTAAACATCCAAAACAGAATATATAATAGCATGGAGCAATCAAAAATTATAGATACGTTGGAGACGTATCATGGTGAAGCGTAGCTGCGGTTTGAAAAGGAGACCTAAAGTGATGACAAGTATAGGTCGCACGCACCCAACTAGGGGTAGTACTAGACATACGACTGCTTTTTCCCTAAAAAAGAGGTACGAGTGCTCAGTACTCCTATTCTATCAACGCGAGTCCCATCTGACAACAGCGTCCGTGCTACAGCTAGCTCTTCTCCCTCATTTCTCTCTTCTAATTCTAAACTCAGCCGACGCCCGGTGGGCGGGGTGGGGATTTGCCGATGGTCGGTTTGCTCAACTACGGCCCCACCTCACAGTGAAAACGTTACTACTGGAATAAAAATGCCATATACTCCGATACTAATAAAACATTAAGGCCATGAGGCGATGCAGTGCTGGTTACAGGAGGCAAGAAGAAGAGATGCATCCATCGATGACGTCCACCTCCTCGACTCAGGGCACCGGCCCACCGACCGGCGGCTAAGTAGCAGCGGCTTTCGTGGCCAGGTCGACGTGCTTCTGAACAATGGCGTCCAAAGATTCCAGCCACTGGAAGAAGGCCAATGTCTTTCTGTCTTTGCTGGCCTTGTAGTGGCCTATGTAGACGATTTCCTCGTAGACGTGGATGTGCAGGTCGACGGTTTCTTGCATGGTGAGGCGCTGCGCGACGAGCGCGGCCTCGAGGTGCACATTCTTCCTCGCGACCTCTGGCACCTGCAGGGCCACTAGGGCTTGAAAGAGTTCATCACCATGGAGGCCGATGAGGGTGGCAGGCAATGAGGAGCCTGGGCGCGCGGGCTGGAGCAGTACGGCAAGGTCGTCCGCGCGCTTCTTGACGGCGGTGAACTTGCGGATGGAGTTGACCATCATGTCGTCCATGCGAGAGGCAAAGCCGGCGTCGGCAAGGGCTATGATGCCGGCGGTCTCTAGCACCGTCTAGAAACGTGGCACGGTGCGGGGCCGCAGGCCGGTGCCTTGGATGATTTGGCACAGCCGACAGCCGCTCGCGTCCATCGCCTCCATAGGTGCTTCTGGCTTCTGGTCACTTGGTCTTGGATTGGAGTGAGCAGTGTTGCACAGAGACTAGGAGTAGATGGATTGGAGTGGTGGGGCACCTTTATATGAGAATCCAAACTCTGTTGCATTCACATCGTGCTGGCTCTATTCTGCTTCTCCAATTAATTCCCTATGCATGTAATTTGAGGATGCATCATTGACCGTTCAACGTCTCGGGAACCGCTACCCTCTCCCTCCTTGGCATTCAAGCACCTATGGAGGCGACAGCCGCTCACGTCTATCACGTGTCAGGACACGTTCCCGTCGACGACGAGGTGCCTATGGTGACTTCATAAATTTCAAGATGATAGTACTAGTATACTCAATATTGTGCACCGCGACCAAGGCGGAGAGGAAAACGAGAGAACTACGTATTTATTTACGGTGTAGATTCACTCATTTTGCTCCATATGTACTCCGTCTTGGTGTAGTGTAGTCACCTGTTGAAATCTCTAGAAAGGCAAATACTCCTTTCTGGTTTATAGGGCTATACTAGCAAGTAATAGTGGGGTCACATAGAAATTTTGTCTAATGCAAGAGCCTGCCTATATGCGTGCTCCTGAGAACCGAGCTCAGTTGGCAAGGCACGGGAGTTCGCAGCCAGCCCAGCAGGGTTCAAGTCTCGGCTTGAGCGTTTGGTGCTCACGGAGTTTTCTTCTATAAAAAATGCCAACAGGCTAGTCTAGCCCGGGTTGGTCTCGTTTTTTTATATGCGTGCTCCAAGGTTCGCAACTGCCATGTTTGGGTTGCGCTTGGCTCTTCGCCTCTTCGAGCAGACGAACAATGATGTTACTACTACTACTTCTACAGTATCGAATCCACTACTGCATGTCCGTCCACCGCGAGCGGGAGGCATAGCTTGTTGTAGTACTATAAGCAAAAGCATGTCCTCGTCTGCGAGCCACCGCGTGCATGGGCGAGGGAGAAGGCGTGTAGTAGTAAAATCAAGCCTCTCCTCGTTGTACGAGTTGACGCGACTCATCATAGCACTGCCCCACATGGTTGCCTCTAAACTTGGCTGAAAGACCCGCAGTGTACAATGCTCCATTTGTTGCAACCTCTAACATTTACCCCACCACAAATTAAAATATATATTCCTGTCTTGACCAGATGAACATGCAAACTAGAATCACCAGGATGACAGGTAGGGCCAGAAGATTATTTTAATAAAAAAAGCATGGAGCCGACCCCAATGATTTTAAGCTTACAGGCACGGTACACGCTATCCTAGACTACTCTACACATGAAACTGCCACACGAGCATCCGGGCTGCGCTTGGCTCTTCGCCTCTTCGGGAAGTCGAACAATGATGGAGTACTACTGCAGTGGAGGAGTACTACAATATGCTTCTGGCCATCTGACACCGATTGAACTGCTGCATGTCAACCGCGTGCGGGAGGGAGAGCGTGTAGCGAACACAAGCTTCTCCTAGTCCTGCCAGCCACCACGCTCATGGGCGAGGGAGGGACGCAGCTTCATTGACTTACTGCTCCTGCCGTTGCGTCTATGACAGGTGGGCCCAACAGGTGGGTGGCCCACCTGTCATGCAGCCAAAGGCAGGTGCGGTTAAGGCGAGAGGGAGTTGTAGTAATCAAACTTCTCGGTCTTGTACGAGTTGACGCGACACATCAAAGCACTGCACTCGATATATTTCAATAATTTGCATTTACCAATGCATTAATTACAACGCATGCATGCATGCCGTGACTCTCCTTTTGATACTTTGTAACATCCCAAATTTTCAATTTGGTATGTTATACATAGATCATCATTGCATATCATGTTTTATTGCATTTTGACAAATCCTCGATAAATCCTAAGCAACTCAAGGACCCTCGGAGAGAGTTGGGGATTTTTCTCGAATTTTCATATTTGATTTCCATCAAATATTAAGACGAGGATTTTGGTTTTAATTATTTTCTCTCCGGAATAATATTTCATTCTAAAAATAAACGAGAGGAGAAAATATGACTTCTCCAAAACAATTGAAATACTGGAGGAAAAATGTTAAAATCATTTATTGGAATTTATTTGAATTTTATTTGCAATTTTTATTGCATTAAAAATATTGCATGTTTTCAAAATATTTATTCTGTGTTAAAAAAATGTTCACCCTATTCTAGATTTTCTAACTAGACGGGGAAAATTTATTTTATATTTTTCTGACTTTTATTTTTCTTTCTACGAATTATTTTCCGCGGAACGTATTCAAAAAAAAAAGCGCGCCCGCTGGGCCGAGCCCAGCCGAGCGCCAGGCCGCCGGCCCACCCCGTCGCCCTCTCCTTCCCCCGCACGGGAGAGCGCCGCCGCCGTGTCCATGGAGGACACGGGACCGAGCCGCCGCCGGAGCTTGCCCCCTCCTCCAAGCTTGCTCCCCCCTCCCTCCTATATATACCCCCCCTCTCTCTCTCCTCTCATCTCGCCCCGCCGCCGCCGCCGGTGTGAGCTCGGGAGCCGCCGCCGCCGTTTGCCGCCGCCCCTCGCCCTTCCACCGAGCCCCGCACCCCGCCGCACCCCCCCCCCCCCCCCCCCCCCCCCGCGCCCCGCCGGAGCCCCGCCGGAGCACTGCCCCGACGAGGTACTGCCTCGCTGCCCCGTTCGTTTTGCCGGTTTTCTTTAAAAAAAACCGTTCGTTTTAAAAAAAACCCTAGATCGGTTTTTTTTGGTTTTATTATTTTTGCGAGCGTTTACCGAACCGTTCGTTTTAACGAACGCATTCGTCGGTTTTTCTCTGTTAACGAACGTCCATTCTTTAACCGTTCGTCCGTTTTTCTTTTTCGTCGGATTTTTCTGCGATTATCTCAGATTCGAATTCTGATCGAATCTTCGTTTCTGTTTAACTTCTCGCTCGTTTATCGGAATCAGGCGATTCAAGCGCCTAGAGTTTCGTCTCGAAATTCTCTTTCCGTTTAACCTACTCAAACAAGTTTTTGCTACAGTAAAATTTGACCTAGATCCAGATTAATAAATGAAGTTTCTTTCTTTCACCGTTTGACTTTCGTTGCTTCTTTCGAGTTGATTCTTTTTGTAAACCAGAGTTCTTAAGTTGAACTTTCTGGTTGGATCTTTCATTCGAGTTTTACCTGTGCATTAGATGAGTACTGATTGTATGTCTGTTTGTTTGCGATAGAGTACCCGGAGTGTGCCGCTTGTTACTTCGAATCGCTAGGTTTTGCGGATCATCAGCAAGGCAAGTAACACTTTGATCATACCCCCTTTCATACCCAGTTTTTATGCATTAGATTCAACCCTCAAAAATTGCATGAGTAGGATTGATAACATGTGGGTATTGGGAAGTAGTTGACGTAGTGCCTATTACCTGTTTTCTATTCAAACCCTTGGGAGTTACTTCTACGTTGCTATTATATTGCCATGCTATGCTCATAGACGTGGATTGGGTTTGAGTGATATTCATGACAGATGTGAGATGTTTATTAATGGTTCAACTTAAGGTGGCAACTAAAACTCACATCTGGGTGGATTGAGGCACCTGGAGAACCCTGTGTTGTCTGATTTTAGAAGGTCCGCCACCTAGGCTCAAAGGGATCATAAGATTATTCATGCTAGAAACTTCCGTGTGCAGCCACAAGCTATTATGGGCTCTAGCATAGCTGAGTAGGTTACAAGATCTCTTGAAGAGGTGGGCTAGCAGATGTAGGGGAAAGTAGGTGTACCGGTCCACCCAGAGTAAAGAGTGATTGTTCCTGAAAGACGGTGTCTTGGTCATCCGTTTCTCAAACATCATGTAGTGCGAGAATCAAGCGGAGGCGATCGAGTCTTGTGGGGAAAAGTGCGCAAACCTCTGCAGAGTGTACAAACTAATCATGGTTAGCCGTGTCCCCCGTTATGGACAACTTGAGTATCTAGTACCTGGATTTTCATTTGAATCTCATCACTATGTTACTTTTAATTAATTTTGTTGGGTTAATGATGACACTTAATTGGGATTGAGTTGGAGGTACCTTCTCAATGTTTAACAACCACCATGATAGTTAAAAAAATTTATTCCTTTGAAGTAGGATAAAATTGGCTTTTTTGCAAAACTGTAACCATAGAGCTTTCCACCAGCCATATATGCATGTAGTATAGCATTATTATTGTTCATTATTCTCTATGTGTTACATTGCCAGCATATCCTATGTGCTGACCATTTTCGGGCTGCAACGTTTCATGTTGCAAAATTTTCAGACGACGAGTAAGGTGCCTTAGGTCGTGGTCTTATACTCAGTGATGCCGCTGGAGTTGATGGACTCACTTATCTTCCAAGTCTTCCGCTGTTATCGTTATTAGATGGCCTTAAGCCATGTTTATCATACTTAATCTCTTCGGAGATATTCGATGTAATAAGTGTGTGATTGCTACTCTGTTATAAATCCTCCATTTGTACTGTGCGTGTCAGCATTACTGATCCAGGGATGACACTGGTGCACAGCAGCACAGACCATTTGAGGTCTGGTCGCTACAAAGTTGGTATCAGAGCACACGTTGACTGTAGGACACGACCACTAAGCTTAAGCCCTAGAAAGCTTCTCTCTTCTCATTTCTGACCCCTCTCCACTTTCTACTCTTTTAGGAATGGCGAATGCAAGGAGCAAGTTCATGCAACCAGATGAAAACACGCCGTTTGGTCGACACTTGAAGGAAGTCACCAAGTACTTGAACATAGGAATACCAAGCATCACCGGAACCTACAACGCCACATTACCTGAAGAGGAGAGCTGGAAGATTAAAGTTATCATTCCAGGAAGGATGTTTAGTGCCATAAGATTGGTTTTCGAAGCACCAACTTGGAGTTTAGGGAAGAGCATGGCCGCACACATCGCCATGGGACGCATTGGAGAAGTCTACCACCAGGAGCTTAAGGATACAATTTACCAAATTTGTGGACGCCGAGACGCGCAATGGGAGATGATCAGAACCAAGAAGGATGGATCAATTGCAGCTTTCATCCAGGAGCAGAACCAACATATTCGTCGCCAGGAGAACCAGATGTGCACGGACAAGGAAGAACTGAAGAAGGCATTAACCAAGATCAAGGAGCTCCAAGAAGAACTCAAGGCTACACGCGAAGATTATTTGGAGGAAATCAACGCACTAGTAGGGAAGAATGACGACCTGGAGAAGAAGATTGGAGTATTCATGGGAAATCCAGTGCCAAAAGCAGAAGTCGACGAATGCACTTGTCCGGATAACTACATCATCATCGACGACACCGACTCAGAACCAAGTGAAGACGACTGGGTTGATGAAGCTGGAGCAGACATCATGGAGTCTTCAACGGATCAGAATTTCTAGTAGACCACCATATCAGTAGTAGATTTCCCCCATTTAATAGTATAGTTCAAGCACTTTGTAACGCTAGTTAGATCGATTGTTTTGCCTTATTTGAATTGATTGCGTGATATTGATTGTATTTGTCTCATGAGCATATGGGTAGTGTTTTCCCTCTAGACCTCATTCTATTCTTAACTCTCATCTTTTCTAAACCTATCAGATGCCTCCGAGACGCGACACCGGATTTTTTTCCCGCCAGAGATCACCCAGTTGATTCAGCAACAGAATGCCCTGATGCAAGTGTTAGTGCAGAACCAAGGCAACAACAACAACAACCCACCACCACCTGTTGATCACTTAGCCCGTTTCTTAAGGCTAAACCCACCGGTGTTTTCTAGTAGCACCAAGCCGATTGTGGCAGATGATTGGCTCCGCAAAGTTGGAAGGGAGTTGACCACTGCAGGATGCACAGATGCGGAAAGAGTGCGTTTTGCCGCACATCAGCTTGATGGACCTGCAGCATCATGGTGGGAGAATTATACAGCCACGCACCCTATTGACACTGTCACATGGGACCAGTTTCAGCAAGCTTTCCGTACAGCTCATGTTTCAGCAGGAGCTATGGCTATGAAGAAGCGTGAGTTTCGCAACCTACGCCAAGGAGGACGCACCGTAGGCCAGTATGTGGAGGATTTCAGTAAGCTAGCACGTTATGCACCAGATGACGTTGCTACAGATGCTGCCAAGCAGGAGAAATTTTTGGAAGGGCTGAATGATGAACTGAGTATGCAGTTGATGGTAGCAACCTTCAACAACTACCAAGAACTGGTAGATAGATCTCTCATGATTGAAGGGAAGCAACAGCAGATTGAAAACCGTAAGAGGAAGTATGGACAAGGGAAGTACAATTTTGGAGCCCAGCAGAAGCCACGATTTACCCCGAAGCCGGGAGGACAGTTTCAGCATACCCATGGAGGAGGTAGTTCGCACAACCATAATGGCTCCAAGAATGGTAATGGGAATGGAGGAGGCAACGGACAGAACCGCACCAACCCATCTACCCCAACCAAGAGGGATCTAAGTCACATTACTTGTTTCAAGTGCCAGAAGACTGGACATTATGCAACTGATTGTCCTGAAGCCCAAAATGGAAATGGCAATGGAAGCTCTGGGAAGAAGCCGAACCCGTTCAACAAAGGGCATGTGAACCACGTGAGCGTGGAGGAAGTTGAAGCTCAGCCTGATGCAGTAATAGGTAAGTATTTGGTTAAGTCATTTACTGCAACCGTTCTTTTGATACTGGTGCATCGCATTCATACATATCAAGGGGATTCGTGAATAAGTTTAAGATGTCCACCCAAGTTCTCAAAACCCCTATGTTAGTAACCTCGCCAGGAGCAGAGTATATGGCAACCCAATGATGTTTTCAGATACCGTTGGCCATTGGAAGGCATGTTTTCCCCTCAGACCTCATTGTTTTGGAATCGCAAGGTTTGGATGTGATTTTGGGAATGGATTGGCTATCGTTGTATGGAGGAAACATCGGTTGTGCCAGCAAGACGATTTTGCTTACCACCCCAGAAGGAAAAAGGATCAAGTATGTATCCCGGCATATGCCGAAGAGGACTCAAGTAAATTCCTTATCAGGAGTTGTACAGGAGGAAGTACCAGTGGTGAAGGATTATCCGGATGTATTTCCAGAAGAGTTGCCAGGCATGCCACCAGATAGAGACATTGAGTTCTTGATTGAACTTTTGCCAGGCACAGGGCCAATATCTAAGAGACCATACAGGATGCCCGCAAAGGATTTGGAGGAAATTAAGAAGCAGATCAAGGAGTTACTGGATAAAGGTTATATTCGCCCAAGTTCGTCACCTTGGGGATCACCAGTACTTCTAGTGGAGAAGAAAGATGGATCGCTGAGGATGGTTGTTGATTACCGAGGATTGAATGAAGTGACCATCAAAAACAAGTACCCACTGCCGATGATCAATGATTTGTTTGACCGCCTACAAGGAGCTAAAGTATTTTCCAAGATCGATCTACGATCAGGATACCATCAGTTAAAGATTCGAGAGCAGGATATACCAAAGACGGCTTTTACCACCAGATATGGATTGTATGAGTATACCGTTATGTCATTTGGACTGACTAACGCACCTGCCTATTTCATGAACCTGATGAACAAAGTGTTTATGGAGTTTTTGGATAAGTTCGTCGTGGTGTTCATTGATGATATTTTAATCTTTTCCAAGGATGAAGAAGAGCATGAGGAGCACTTACGATTGGTACTTGAGAAGCTCAGAGAACATCAGTTATATGCCAAGTTCAGCAAATGTGAGTTTTGGCTGAAGGAAGTTGGATTCCTTGGACATGTTATTTTCTGGAGAAGGAATAGCAGTAGACCCTGCCAAGGTTGACACAGTGACAAGTTGGGAATCACCCAAGACAGTTGGAGAAATCCGGAGTTTTCTTGGACTTGCAGGATACTACCGGAGATTCATCGAGAATTTCTCGAAGATTGCTAAGCCCATGACTGAGCTATTGAAGAAGGACACCAAATTCAATTGGACTGAGGAATGTGAAGCTAGTTTCCAGGAGTTGAAGAAACGATTGGTTACCTCACCAGTGTTGATTCTGCCAGATCAACGCAAGGATTATGAAGTTTATTGCGACGCTTCTCGTCGAGGACTTGGAGCAGTGCTTATGCAGGAAGGAAGAGTTGTGTCATATGCTTCACGACAACTTAAACTCCATGAAAGAATTATGCTACGCATGATTTGGAATTAGCAGCCGTGGTGCATGCATTGAAGACATGGAGACATTTCCTCATCGGAAACCATTGTGAGGTGTACACGGATCACAAGAGTTTGAAGTATATTTTCACGCAGAAAGAGTTAAATCTCAGACAGAGGAGATGGTTGGAGCTCATTAAAGATTATGATATGAGATTGCATTATCACCCTGGAAAGGCTAACGTAGTAGCAGACGCGTTGAGCCGCAAGAGTCATGTCAACACTCCTCATGACAGGAGAGTTTACCTCAGGATTAGCCGAGGACCTTCGCGAGCTATGTTTGGAGATAGTCCCAAGAGGCTATTTAGCGACATTGGAGATTCAGTCTACCTTGATGGAAAGGATCAGAGAAGCTCAGAAGACAGACAAGGAGATTGAAGAGATAAAGGAGAAGATGAGCAAAGGAAAGCCAAGGGATTTCGATGAGGATGAGCACGATACCTTGTGGTTTGAGGACCGCGTATATGTACCAAATGATCCGGAGATCAGGAAGTTGATTTTGCAAGAAGCCCATGATTCACCGTACTCAATTCACCCCAGGAAATACGAAGATGTATTTGGATTTGAAAGAATATTTTCTGGTGGACCGAAATGAAGAAGGATATTGCGGAATACGTAGCAGTTTGTGATGTATGTCAGAGAGTGAAGGCAGAGCATCAGAAGCCAGCAGGATTGCTACACCATTGCCGATACACCGAATGGAAGTGGGATAAAATAGGCATGGATTTTATCACCGGATTACCCAGGACTCGTTCAGGCTATGACTCAATATGGGTTGTAGTCGACCGTTTGACGAAAGTGGCTCATTTCATTCCAGTGAAGACCACTTACACCAGTGCTAAGTTGGCAAAGATATACATGACCAGGATCGTATGTTTGCATGGAGTTCCGAGGACCATTGTATCAGACAGAGGAACCCAATTTACCTCGAAGTTTTGGAAGCAGTTACATGAAACATTGGGACCCAGGCTGGAATTTAGATACAGCTTTCCACCCACAGACAGATGGACAGACCGAGAGAGTCAACCAGATGTTTGGAGGACATGTTGAGAGCTTGTGCACTAGATTATGGATCTAGTTGGGACGACAACCTGCCATATGCGGAGTTTTCTTATAACAAACATTATCAGACCAGTTTGAAGATGGCCCCTTTCGAAGCCTTGTACGGAAGGAGGTGTAGAACACCATTGTTATGGGACGAAGTTGGAGAACCATCAGTTGTTTGGACAGATTTGATTAAGGAGTCTGAACAGAAAGTGAGGTTGATTCGCGATAGGCTCAAGGTAGCCCAGTCCAGACAGAAGAGTTAATGCTGATTCTAAACGAAAGGCAGACAGTTCACGGAAGTCGGAGACCGAGTTTATCTTCGAGTATCACCACTTCGAGGAGTGAAGCGTTTTGGAGCTAAGGGAAAGTTAGCGCCCCGTTTTATCGGACCATACAGAGTGTTGGAACGTATGGGAGAGGTTGCTTACAAGCTGGAATTGCCCGAAGGATTGTCTGGAGTACATGATGTATTTCACGTTTCGCAGTTGAAGAAGTGCCACGCAGAGATGGCTGAGATACCACTGAGAGATACTGTGCCACTGGAAGCGATTCAGTTGGAAAGTGATTTGACCTATGAGGAGAAACCAGTTAAGATTCTTGAGTATGCCAGCCGAGTTACCCGCAGCAAGGTTATCAAGTTTTGCAAAGTCTAGTGGAGTCACCACACGGAGGATGAAGCCACCTGGGAGCGAGAGGAAGATCTACGGAAGGACCACTCCCACCAGTTTTCTAGCCAACCCGAATCTCGAGGGCAAGATTCATCTTAAGGGGGGTAGGTTTGTAACATCCCAAATTTTCAATTTGGTATGTTATACATAGATCATCATTGCATATCATGTTTTATTGCATTTTGACAAATCCTCGATAAATCCTAAGCAACTCAAGGACCCTCAGAGAGAGTTGGGGATTTTTCTCGAATTTTCATATTTGATTTCCATCAAATATTAAGACGAGGATTTGGTTTTAATTATTTTCTCTCCGGAATAATATTTCATTCTAAAAATAAACGAGAGGAGAAAATATGACTTCTCCAAAACAATTGAAATACTGGAGGAAAAATGTTAAAATCATTTATTGGAATTTATTTGCAATTTTTATTGCATTAAAAATATTGCATGTTTTCAAAATATTTATTCTGTGTTAAAAAATGTTCACCCTATTCTAGATTTTCTAACTAGACGGGGAAAATTTATTTTATATTTTTCTGACTTTTATTTTTTTCTACGAATTATTTTCCGCGGAACGTATTTAAAAAAAAAAAGAGCGCGCGCCCGCTGGGCCGAGCCCAGCCAAGCGCCAGGCCGCCGGCCCACCCCGTCGCCCTCTCCTTCCTCCGCACGGGAGAGCGCCGCCGGCGTGTCCATGGAGGACACGGGACCGAGCCGCCGCCGGAGCTTGCCCCCTCCTCCAAGCTTGCTCCCCCCCTCTCTCTCTCCTCTCATCTCGCCC